>NC_057801.1:846897360-846972666 GCF_018294505.1 Triticum aestivum | reverse complement strand
AAATGCGAAAGTAGGCCCGTAAGGGCCTTGTGAATAAAAAGGTATGAAAAGAGAACAAAAGACAGCCGAAGTGTAAAAGTTTGGACGGGGGAAGGGGACGAACTCTTAGTCCGGCGCTAGGCATAGAATCGTCGGAGGCGGGCTGCGTTCCATGGGTTTGGCTCGAGTCGGTTATCCGACGCATTTCGTAGACGGTACGCTCCGCCGGTCAGGACTTGATCGATAATGAAGGGACCTCCCATTTGGGCTTGAGCTTGTCCTTTTTCTTGTCCAGCAGGCGTAGAACTAGTTCACCAACGTTGTAAGTCTTGGCCCGTACTTCTCTGCTTTGATATCTTCGGGCCTGTTGCTGATAGAATGCGGAACGAGCCTTGGCGACGTCGCGTTCTTCCTCCAGTGTGTCCAAGCTGTCCTGCCGATCAAGCTTGGCCTCTCTTTCCTCGTACATGCGCACTCGAGGTGAGTCATGAATAATGTCGCAGGGCAAGACTGCCTCTGCACTGTATACATAAAAAATGGTGTGAATCCGGTAGTGCGGTTAGGGTTTGTCCGCAGCTCCCAGAGTACGGAGTCGAGCTCCTCGACCCAGTGCGTGTCAGATTTAGTAAGTGACCACACTAGTCTGTGTTTAATGCCGCTCACTATTAGACCATTTGCTCGTTCCACTTGACCGTTGGTTGAGGGTGATAGACTGAAGCGTAGTCGAGCTTGATGCCCATAATCTTGCACCATGACTTAACCTCGTCGGCTGTGAAGTTCGTGCCGTTATCGGTGATGATGCTGTGGGGGACTCCGTAACGGTGTACTACCCCCGGATATAAAGTCTATCACTGGTCCGGACTCTGCCGTTTTGACCGGTTTGGCCTCTATCCATTTTATGAATTTATCCACCATGACAATAGGTATCTTTGCTTGTGGGTTCCCCCTTTAAGGCGTCCAACCATATCAAGCCCCCAGACCGCGAACGGCCAGGTAATGGGTATAGTTTTGAGGGCGGTGGGCGGCATGTGGCTCTGATTAGCAAAGAGCTGACAACCAACGCATTTATGGACTAAGTCCTGGGCATCTGCCCGGGCCGTCGGCCAATAAAATCCTGTACGGAATGCCTTTCCTACAAGGGCCCGGGCTGCTGCGTGGTGTCCGCCTAGTCCGGCATGAATTTCAGCCAGGAGGTTTCGCCCTTGCTCTTCGGAGATACACCTTTGAAGGACTCCGGTTGTACTTTTCTTATAAAGTTCTCCCTCATGGACCTTGTAGGCTTTCGATCGCCGGACTATGCAGCGGGCCTCGTTTTGGTCTTCGGGAAGTTCCTGCCTAAGCAAGTAGGCTAGGAATGGTTCTGTCCACGGGGCGATTACTGCCATTATGACGTGGGCTGAAGGTGTTATGTCATCGGCTGGATCGCCGATTGGCACGGTTTTTTCCGGTTTGTCACTTCCGGGCTCCTCTTCCCATAGTACGGATGGCTTGAAGAGCTGTTCCAGGAAGATATTTGGACGGACAGCATCACGTTTGGCACCGATGCGTGCCAGTACGTCGGCCGCTTGGTTATTATCTCGGGCTATGTGATGGAATTCGAGTCCTTCAAACCGAGCTGACATTTTTAGGACAGCGTTGCGATATGCTGCCATTTTTGGATCCTTGGCGTCAAAGTCTCCGTTTATTTGGGATATTGCAAGGTTTGAATCCCCGCGCACCTCTAGGCGTTGAATGCCCATGGAGACTGCCATCAGGAGACCATGTAACAGGGCCTCGTATTCGGCTGCATTGTTGGAGTCCGTGTACATTATTTGAAGTACATACTGGACTATGTCTCCGGTTGGGGACGTCAATACGATGCCAGCCCCAAGTCCGGCCAACATTTTAGAGCCGTCAAAATGCATAGTCCAATTGGAGTATGTGCCGTACTCTTTAGGGAGTTCGGCTTCGGTCCATTCGGCGACAAAGTCCGCCAAAACTTGTGACTTTATAGCTCGCCGAGGTTTGTAAGTTATGTCAAATGGTAAGAGCTCAATGGCCCATTTTGCAATTCTGCCCGTTGCATCGCGGTTATTTATAATGTCATTGAGTGGTACTTTAGAGGCCACTGTTATCGAACACTCTTGAAAGTAGTGCCGGAGCTTCCGGGACGCCATGAACACCGCATATGCTATCTTCTGATAGTGCGGGTAACGGGACTTGCAAGGGGTTAACACAGTGGATACATAATACACTGGTTTTTGAAGAGGGAATTTGTGCCCTTCTGTCTCTCGTTCGACGACGAGGACCGCGCTTACAAGTTGATGCGTTGCTGCGATGTATAACAACATTGGTTCGCCCAGATTGGGCGCAGCCAGGACCGGATTTGTTGCCAATATGGCCTTTATTTCTTCGAGTCCGGCAGTGGCGGGATCCGTCCAATCGAAGTGTTCGGTGCGCCTGAGGAGGCGATAGAGGGGCAACGCCTATTCTCCTAGACGGGAGATAAAGCGGCTTAGAGCTGCCACGCATCCTGTTAATTTTTGTATTTGTTTGAGGTCTTTTGGAATGTCCAACTGTGACAGAGCTCGGATTTTAGCTGCGTTTGCTTCGATTCCTCTACCGGACACGATGAAGCCCAGTAGCTTTCCGGCTGGTACGCCGAAAACACATTTTTCCGGATTCAACTTGATGTCATATGCTCTGAGGTTGTCGAACGTGAGCCTTAAATCGTCTACTAGAGTTTCGACGTGTTTTGTTTTGACGACTACGTCGTCTACGTATGCCTCGACTGTTTTGCCGATCTGGCTAGCCAGACATGTTTGAATCATGCGCTGATATGTTGCGCCGGCGTTTTTAAGTCCGAAGGGCATCGTGTTGAAGCAGAATGGTCCGTAAGGGGTGATGAATGCCGTGGCGGCTTGGTCTGCTTCCGCCATCTTGATTTGATGGTAGCCAGAGTATGCATCGAGGAAACACAATGAATCGTGCCCTGTGGTAGCATCGATAATTTGGTCGATGCGGGGGAGAGGGAAGGGATCCTTTGGGCAAGCCTTATTGAGGTCTTTAAAATCGACACAAAGGCGCCAGGATTTGTCCTTCTTTGGTACCATTACCAGATTTGCTAGCCAATCCGGATTTTTGATATCTTTAATGAATCCGGCTTCCAATAGTTTGGCTAGCTCTTCTCCCATTGCCTGTCTTTTGGGTTCGGAAAATCGTCGAAGAGCCCGTTTGACTGGCTTGAATCCTTTTAGGATGTTTAGGCTGTGTTCTGCCAATCTGCGTGGGATTCCGGGCATATCCAAAGGATGCCAGGCGAAAATGTCCCAATTTTCCCGAAGGAATTCGCGCAGTGCGGCGTCTACTTCGGGGTTCAATTGTGCCCCAATGGAGGCCGTCTTTGTTGGGTCCGTTGGATGGACCTGTAATTTTGTTATTTCATCTGCTGGTTTGAAGGAGGTGGACTTGGATCTTTTATCGAGTATCACATCGTCCCTGTTCACCGTAGAGCGCAGCGCGGTGAGTTCTTCTGCCGCTAAGGCTTCGGATAGTGCCTCGAGGGCTAGTGCGACTGTCTTGTTTTTGGCGCGGAGTGCTATGTCTGGATCACTAACGAGAGTGATTATTCCGCTGGGCGCAGGCATTTTGAGCTTCATGTACCCGTAATGAGGTACTGCTTGAAAAATTGTGAATGTCTCTCGTCCTAATATAGCGTGATATCCACTGCTAAACGGGGCCACTTGGAATGTGACTTCTTCGGATCTGTAATTGTTCGGCGAGCCGAACACCACATCGAGTGTGATTTTCCTAGTGCAGCGCGCTTCCCGGCTAGGGATTATTCCTCTGAAGGTTGTGCTGCTTCGCTCGATACGGCTCCAATCGATTTCCATTTTTCCCAGAGTTTCCTCGTAAATGAGGTTTAGTCCGCTGCCGCCATCCATGAGGACTTTTGTCAGTCGAAAGCCGTCCACTATGGGACTAAGCACCAGTGCGGCTGGTGCTCTGGCTATTCGGACTTTAGGCTCGTCGCTGGCGTTGAAGGTAATAGCTGTGTCGCTCCATGGATTTGCTGTTGCTACTTGGTAGACTTCGACGATTTCTTGGATTATTTGCTTTCGCATATTGTTTGATGTGAAGGTCTCGAAGACTGTTGATACCGTACTGATGTTGTCGGGGTGGTTTTCCGGGGCTAGAAGCTCCTCGCCACTTTTGGCCACCTGCCGTAATACCCAACATGCTCGAAGGCTATGTGTTGGGACGGCTCCTCCTGTACTATGAAGCTTACAGGGTCCATTAAGCCATCCCTCCAGTACGGTTCCGTGCCCCTTATTGGGTTTTTGCTTTTTTTTGTATCTGGGGCCTGATTGTGAGGCACCCTTTTGTTGTGGACTGTGGTTGGGGCCGGATTATCCCAAAATTGGTTTTCGGTTTTCCGAAAACTCTCCATCGCACAGTACTTTCGTACTATGGATGCCAGATCGGTGAAACGTGTAATTTTGTGACGATCAATGGCGTTTAATATTCCCTTGTCCATGCAATTATTGCAGAAGATTGAGATTGCGTTTTCCTCTCGGCAGTCCTTTATCCTGTCCATAACCAGGAGGAATCTGGCCCAGTAGTGATGTACTGTTTCAGCGGGCTCTTGCCGTATTAGAGATAGATCGCATATGTCTGGGCGGGTGGGTGTACTAAACTCCGGATCCCTGCCCCTCTTGGGGCTCAAAGGCCGAGGAGTTTCCGAATTTGGAAGCTTGGGTTGCTGGACACGATCCAGCGAGTCCGGAGCGATGCATGGTTTTAAGTTCAATGCTTGATCGAAGTCCGTCCCTCCGCGGGAATCCGGGATGGAGGGTTCGGGAATCCGGACATGAATAGTTTTCAATACAGGCGGAGAGTTGCCGTATTGCTCCTCTACCACTGCGGCGTGGTGGGTGGGCTGGGGAGAGTTAATCTCTCTCAGATCGGTTTTAAGCCCAATCTGATTGTAGTCCGTAGCGACTCCCAGGGTGGCGATGCGATCCAAGAGCTCATTAACGGACGATAGCTCTATTGGATCCAACTGTTCGGCAGCTTTCGAGCTGACGCGAAGATTGCTTCTGACGACTTGAGAGGTCATTGTCCAAGCGGCGGCCGGACAGGCGGTCATAAGAAAACCACCTAGCCGGATAGTTTGGCCGGCGGCCAAGGCCCCTTCCGCGAAAACACCATCTTTGAAGACGGGTGGAGGCATCCTCCCTATCGGTGACGACAAAGAGGAACTCTCAATGAAAGCACCAATGTCGGTGTCAAAACCGGCGGATCTCGGGTAGGGGGTCCCGAACTGTGCGTCTAGGCGGATGGTAACAGGAGACGAGGAACACGATGTTTTACCCAGGTTCGGGCCCTCTCGATGGAGGTAAAACCCTACGTCCTGCTTGATTAATATTGATGATATGGGTAGTACAAGAGTGGATCTACCACGAGATCAAGGAGGCTAAACCCTAAAGCTAGCCTATGGTATGATTGTTGTAATGTATGTTGTCCTACGGACTAAAGCCCTCTGGTTTATATAGACACCGGAGGAGGCTAGGGTTACACAGAGTCGGTTACAATGGTAGGAGATCTACATCCGTATTGCCAAGCTTGCCTTCCACGCCAAGGAAAGTCCCATCCGGACATGGGACGGAGTCTTCGATCTTGTATCTTCGTAGTCTTGGAGTCCGGCGGACGATGATAGTCCGGCTGTCCGGACACCCCCTAGTCCAGGACTCTTTCAGGGAGCGTAGGCGGCGGGACAACATCAATCCCCCGCGTTGCGCTCTTTCACCATGACCTCCTTCTTGCACTCCGTGCACTTCTTCACCTCAACCAGCTCGACGCGCAGCTCATCAAACTCCTGGTGCAGTTGCTCCTGCTCCTTATCTTCGCCCTCGTCTCTCACACAGTCGCACTAGCCCCCGCACCCTCCCCCGGTAGGAAGCGTTCCACGACGGAGTCGACGGAGGTGTGGCCGAAGGAGAAGTCGTTGCCGCGGGCGAGAAGGCGAGGGCGGCCACCTGGGCGCCGGTGAGGACCGCTAGATCGGTGGCCTTGCTGTAGAAGCCCACGCGGCACTTGGAGAAGCAGACGTGCCGGGCATCCTCGTACTCGATCTTCCGGTTGGCCGGCGCCATTGCTCGTTTGCTTGGTGGATATGCTCAGAGAAGGGACTCCGAACAACTTTCGGTTTGCTGCATACTAATATCTCTACATCCCTAGCGTCACCGAACCTTAAGTGTGTAGACCCTACGGATTCGGGAGATATGCAGACATGACCGAGACGCCTCTCCGGTCAATAACCAACTGCGGGATCTGGATACCCATGTTGGCTCCCACATACTCCTCGATGATCTCATCGGATGAACCACGATGTCAAGGATTCAATTAACCCCGTATTCAATTCCCTTTGTCAATCGGTACGTTACTTGCCCGAGACTCGATCGTCGGTATCCCAATACCTCGTTTAGTCTCGTTACCGGCAAGTCACTTTACTCGTACCGTAATGCATGATCCCGTGACCAGACACTTGGTCACATTGAGCTCATTATGATGATGCATTACCGAGTGGGCCCAGAGATACCTCTCCGTCATACGGAGTGACAAATCCCAGTCTCGATTCGTGCCAACCCAACAGACACTTTCAGACATACCCGTAGTGCACATTTATAGCCACCCAGTTACGTTGTGACGTTTGGTACACCCAAAGCACTGCTACGGTATCCGGGAGTTGCACAATCTCATGGTCTAAGGAAATGATACTTGACATTTGGAAAAGCTCTAGCTAAACGAACTACACGATCTTTGAGCTATGCTTAGGATTGGGTCCATCACATCATTCTCCTAATGATGTGATCCCATCAATGACATCCAATGCCCATAGTCAGGAAACCATGACTATCTATTGATCAACGAGCTAGTCAACTAGAGGCTCACTAGGGACTTGTTGTGGTCTACGTATTCACACGTGTATTACGATTTCCGAATAACACAGTTATAGCATGAATAATAGACAATTATCATGAACACAGAAATATAATAATAACCATTTATTGTTGCCTCTAGGGCATATTTCCAACAGTCTCCCACTTGCACTAGAGTCAATAATCTAGTTACATTGTTATGAATCGAACACCCATTGCGTTCTGGTGTTGATCATGTTTTGCCCTAGGGAGAGGTTTAGTCAATGGATCTGCTACATTCAGGTCCGTATGCACTTTAGAAATATCTATGTCTCCATATTGAACATTTTCACGGATGGAGTTGAAGCGAAGCTTGATGTGCCTGGTCTTCTTGTGAAACCTGGGCTCCTTGGCAAGTGCAATAGCTCCAGTGTTGTCACAGAAGAGTGTAATCGGTCCCGACGCATTGGGTAAGACTCCTAGGTCGGTGATGAACTCCTTCGCCCAGATGCTTCATGTGCTGCCTCCGAGGCTGCCATGTACTCCGCTTCACATGTAGATTCCGCCACGACGCTCTGCTTGCAACTGCACCAGCTTATTGCCCCACCATTCAAAATATACACGTATCCGGTGTGTGACTTCGAGTCATCCAGATCTGTGTCAAAGCTAGTGTCGACGTTACCCTATACGACGAGCTCTTCGTCACCTCCACATACGAGAAACATGTCCTTAGTCCTTTTCAGGTACTTAAGGATATTCTTGACCGCTGTCCAGTGTTCCTTGCCGGGATTACTTTGGTACCTTCCTAACAAACTTACGGCAAGGTTTATATTAGGTCTGGTACAGGTCATGGCATACATGATAGACCCTATGGCTGAGGCATAGGGGATGACACTCATCTCTTCTTTATCTTCTGTCGTGGTCGGGCATTGAGCCGAGCTCAATTTCACACCTTGCAACACAGGCAAGAACCCCTTCTTGGACTGATCCATATTGAACTTCTTCAATATCTTATCAAGGTATGTGCTTTGTGAAAGACCTATGAGGCGTCTCGATCTATCTCTATAGATTTTGATGCCTAATATGCAAGCAGCTTCTCCAAGGTCCTTCATTGAAAAACACTTATTCAAGTAGGCCTTTATGCTGTCCAAAAGTTCTATATCATTTCCCATCAAAAGTATGTCATCCACATACAATATGATAAATGCTACAGAGCTCCCACTCACTTTCTTGTAAACGCAGGCTTCTCCATAGTTTGCATAAACCCAAACGCTTTAATCATCTCATTAAAGCGAATGTTCCAAGTCCGAGATGCTTGCACCAGCCCATAGATGGAGCGCTGGAGCTTGCATACCTTGTTAGCATTCTTAGGTTCGACAAAACCTTCCGGCTGCATCATATACAGTTCTTCCTTAAGGTGACCGTTAAGGAATGCCGTTTTGACATCCATTTGCCATATCTCATAATCATAGTATGCGGCAATTGCTAACATGATTCGGACGGAGTTCAGCTTTGCTACGGGAGAGAATGTCTCATCGTAGTCAATCCCTTGAACTTGTCGATGACCCTTAGCGACAAGTCGAGCTTTATATATGGTAACATTACCATCCGCATCCGTCTTCTTCTTAAAGATCCATTTGTTTTCTATTGCTCGCCGATCGTCGGGCAAGTCTGTCAAAGTCCACACTTTGTTTTTATACATGGATCCTATCTCGGATTGCATGGCTTCAAGCTATTTGTTGGAATCTGGGCCCGCCATCACTTCTTCATAGTTCGAAGGTTCACCGTTGTCTAACAACATGATTTCCAAGACAGGGTTGCCGTACCACTCTGGTGCGGAACGTGTCCTTGTGGACCTTCGAAGTTCAGTAGGAGCTTGATCCGAAGTATCTTGATCATCATCATTAACTTCCTCTCTTGTCGGTGCTGGCACCACAGGAACATTTTCCTGAGCTGCGCTACTCACCGTTTCAAGAGGTAGTACTTCATCAAGCTCTACTTTCCTACCACTTAATTCTTTCGAGAGAAACTCTTTCTCCAGAAAGGACCCGTTCTTGGCAACAAAGATCTTGCCTTCTGATCTTAAGTAGAAAGTATACCCTATGGTTTCCTTAGGGTATCCTATGAATACGCATTTTTCCATCTTGGGTTCGAGCTTCTCAGGTTGAAGTTTCTTGACATAAGCATCGCATCCCCAAACTTTTAGAAACGACAGCTTAGGTTTCTTCCCAAACCATAATTCATACAGTGTCGTCTCAACGGATTTAGACGGTGCCCTATTTAAAGTGAATGTAGCTGTCTCTAGAGCGTATCCCCAAAATGATAGCGGTAAATCAGTAAGTGACATCATAGATCGCACCATATCCAATAGAGTGCAATTACGATGTTCGGACACACCATTTCACTGAGGTGTTCCAGGTGGCATGAGTTGTGAAACGATTCCACATTTTCTTAAGTGCGTACCAAATTCATGACTTAAATATTCTCCCCCACGATCTGATCGTAGGAACTTTATCTTTCGGTCACGTTGATTCTCTACCTCATTCTGAAATTCCTTGAACTTTTCAAAGGTCTCAGACTTGTGCTTCATCAAGTAGACATACCCATATCTACTCAAGTCATCAGTGAGAGTGAGAACATAACGATATCCTCCGCGAGCCTCAACGCTCATTGGACCGCACACATCAGTATGTATGATTTCCAATAAGTTGGTCGCTCGCTCCATTGTTCCGGAGAACGGAGTCTTGGTCATCTTGCCCATGAGGCATGGCTCGCATGTGTCAAACGATTCATAATCTAGAGACTCTAAAAGTCCATCAGCATGGAGCTTCTTCATGCGCTTGACACCAATGTGACCAAGGCGGCAGTGCCACAGGTATGTGGGACTATCGTTATCAACTTTACATCTTTTGGTATTCACACTATGAATATGTGTAACATTACGCTCGAGATTCATTAAGAATAAACCATTCACCAGCGGGGCATGACCATGAAACATATCACTCATATAAATAGAACAACCATTATTCTCGGATTTAAATGAGTAGCCATCTCGAATTAAACGAGATCCAGATACAATGTTCATGCTCAAAGCTGGTACTAAATAAAAATTATTGAGGTTCAAAACTAATCCCGTAGGTAAATGTAGAGGTAGCGTGCCGACGGTGATCACATCGACCTTGGAACCATTCCCAACGCGCATCGTCACCTCGTCCTTCGCCAGTCTCCGCTTATTCCGCAGCTCCTGCTTTGAGTTACAAATATGAGCAACCGCACCGGTATCAAATACCCAGGAGCTACTACGAGCACTGGTAAGGTACACATCAATTACATGTATATCACATATACCTTTGGTTTTGCCGGCCTTCTTGTCCGCTAAGTACTTGGGGCAGTTCCGCTTCCAGTGACCACTTCCCTTGCAATAAAAGCGCTCAGTCTTAGGCTTGGGTCCATTGCTTGACTTCTTCCTGGCAACTGGCTTACCAGGCGCTGCAACTTCCTTGCCGTCCTTCTTGAAGTTCTTCTTACCCTTGCCCTTCTTGAACTTAGTGGTTTTATTCACCATCAACACTTGATCTTCCTTTTTGATTTCTACCTCAGCTGATTTCAGCATTGAATATACCTCAGGAATGGTATTTTCCATCCCCTGCATATTAAAGTTCATCACAAAGCTCTTGTAGCTTGGTGGGAGCGACTGGAGAATTCTGTCAATGACCGCGTCATCCGGGAGATTAACTCCCAGCTGAGTCAGGCGGTTGTGCAACCCAGACATCTTGAGTATGTGCTCACTAACAGAACTGTTTTCCTCCATCTTACAGCTAAAGAACTTGTCAGAGACCTCATATCTCTCGACCCGGGCATGAGCTTGGAAAACCATTTTCAACTCCTCGAACATCTCATATGCTCCGTGTTGCTCAAAACGCTTTTGGAGCCCCGGTTCTAGTCTGTAAAGCATGCCGCACTGAACGAGGGAGTAATCATCAGCACGAGACTGCCAAGCGTTCATAACGTCTTGGTTCTCTGGGATTGGTGATTCACCTAGCGGTGCTTCTAGGACATAGTCTTTCTTGACAGCTATGAGGATGATCCTCAGGTTCCGGACCCAGTCCGTATAGTTGCTGCCATCGTCTTTCAGCTTGGTTTTCTCTAGGAATGCGTTGAAGTTCCGGTGGACATGAGCGTTGGCCATTTGATCTACAAGACATATTGTAAAGATTTTAGACTAAGTTCATGATAATTAAGTTCATCTAATCAAATTATTTAATGAACTCCCACTTAGACAGACATCCCTCTAGTCATCTAAGTGAAACATGATCTGAGTCAACTAGGCCGTGTCCGATCATCACGTGAGACGGACTAGTTAACATCCGTGAACATCATCATGTTGATCGTATCTTCTATATGACTCATGCTCGACCTTTCGGTCTTCCGTGTTCCGAGGCCATGTCTGTATATGCTAGGCTCGTCAAGTCAACCTAAGTGTATTGCGTGTGTAAATCTGGCTTACACCCGTTGTATTCGAATGTTAGGATCTATCACACCCGATCATCACGTGGTGCTTCGAAACAACGAACCTTCGCAACGGTGCACAGTTAGGGGGAACACTTTTCTTGAAATTATTAAGAGGGATCATCTTACTTACTACCGTTGTTCTAAGTAAACAAGATGAAAAACATGATAAACATCACATGCAATCATAATAGTGACATGATATGTCCAATATCATATAGTTCCTTTGATCTCCATCTTCGGGGCTCCATGATCATCTTCGTCACCGGCATGACACCATGATCTCCATCATCATGATCTCCATCATCGTGTCTCCATGAAGTTGTCATGCCAATGACTACTACTACTTCTATGGCTAACGCGTTTAGCAATAAAGTATAGTAATTTACATGGCGTTTCTCAATGACACGCAGGTCATACAAAAATAAAGACAACTCCTATGGCTCCTACCGGTTGTCATACTCAATGACATGCAAGTCGTGATTCCTATTACAAGAACATGATCTCATACATCACATATATATCATTCATCATTCATCACAACTTTGGCCATATCACATCACAAGACACTTGCTGCAAAAACAAGTTAGACGTCCTCTAATTGTTGTTGCAAGTTTTTACGTGGCTTCTATAGGTGATCTAGCAAGAACGTTTTCTTACCTACATTAAAGCCACAACGTGATTTGTCAACTTCTATTTACCCTTCATAAGGACCCTTTTCATCGAATCCGTTCCAACTAAAGTGGGAGAGACAGACACCCGCTAGCCACCTTATGCAACTAGTGCATGTCAGACGGTGGAACCTGTCTCACATAAGTGTACGTGTAAGGTCGGTCCGGGCCGCTTCATCCCACAATACCGCTGAAGCAAAATAAGACAAGTAGTGGCAAGAAAGTTGACAACATCTATGCCCACAAGAAATCGTGTTCTACTCGTGCAAAGAGAACTACGCATAGACCTAGCTCATGATGCCACTGTTGGGGAACGTTGCATAAAATAAAAAATTTCCTACGTTCACCAAGATCAATCTATGAGTTCATCTAGCAACGAGAGAGGGGAGTGCATCTACATACCCTTGTAGATCGCGAGCGGAAGCGTTCAAGAGAACGGGGTTGAGGTAGTCGTACACATCGTGATCCAATCACCGGAGATCCTAGCGCCGAACGGACGGCACCTCCGCGTTCAACACATGTACGGTCAGCGTGACGTCTCCTCCTTCTTGATGCAGCAAGGGGGAAGGAGAGGTTGATGAAGATTCAGCAGCACGACGGCGTGGTGGTGGATGCAGCAGGGATCCGGCAGGGCTTCGCCAGGCGTCTGCGGGAGGAGGAGGTGTAGCAAGGGGGAAGGGAGGCGCCAAGATGCAGGGTACGGCTGCCCTTCCTCCCCTCCGCTATATATAGGGGCTAGGGGGTGCATTCCCCCTTGGAGATCCCATCTAGAGGGGTGGGGGGGCGGCGGCCCCCGGGGCAACGGCCCCCTTAGGGTTTCCAACCAGGGGGGGGGGGGCATGCCCCCTCGGGGGGCAACGGCCCCCTATGGTTTCCAACCCTACGCGCCTTGGGCCCTTGGGTGGGGCGCACCAGCCCACCAGGGGCTGGTTCCCACGCCACTTAAGCCCGTGGGGCCCTCCGGGATAGGTGGACCCACCCGGTGGACCCCCGGGACCCTTCCGGTGGTCCCGGTACAATAGCGGTGACCCCCGAAACTCTCCCGATGGCCGAA
The DNA here is from genome assembly GCF_018294505.1 of Triticum aestivum. Classification (NCBI taxonomy): domain Eukaryota; kingdom Viridiplantae; phylum Streptophyta; class Magnoliopsida; order Poales; family Poaceae; genus Triticum; species Triticum aestivum. The sequence goes on along the minus strand of NC_057801.1, from coordinate 846,959,554 downwards.
ACAGCACTTCCTATATATATTTCTTCACCTCCGGACCATTCCGGAACTCCTCTTGATGTCCGGGATCTCATCAGGGACTCCGGACAACTTTCGGTTTGCTGCATACTAATATCTCTACAACCCTAGCGTCACCGAACCTTAAGTGTGTAGACCCTACGGGTTCGGGAGATATGCAGACATGACCGAGACGCCTCTCCGGTCAATAACCAACAGCGGGATCTGGATACCCATGTTGGCTCCCACATACTCCTCGATGATGTCATCGGATGAACCACAATGTCGAGGTTTCAATTAACCCCGTATTCAATTCCCTTTGTCAATCAGTACGTTACTTGCCCGAGACTCGATCGTCGGTATCACAATACCTCGTTTAGTCTCGTTACCGGCAAGTCACTTTACTCGTAACGTAATGCATGATCCCGTGACCAGACACTTGGTCACATTGAGCTCATTATGATGATGCATTACCGAGTGGGCCCAGAGATACCTCTCCGTCATACGGAGTGACAAATCCCAGTCTCGATTCGTGCCAACCCAACAGACACTTTCGGAGATACCCGTAGTGCACCTTTATAGCCACCCAGTTACGTTGTGATGTTTGGTACACCCAAAGCACTCCTACCGTATCCGGGAGTTGCACAATCTCATGGTCTAAGGAAATGATACTTGACATTTGGAAAAGCTCTAGCTAAACGAACTACACGATCTTTGAGCTATGCTTAGGATTGGGTCTTGTCCATCACACCATTCTCTTAATGATGTGATCCCGTTATCAATGACATCCAATGCCCATAGTCAGGAAACCATGACTATCTGTTGATCAACGAGCTAGTCAACTAGAGGCTCACTAGGGACTTGTTGTGGTCTATGTATTCACACGTGTATTACGATTTCCGGATAAAACAGTTATAGCATGAATAATAGACAATTATTATGAACACAGAAATATAATAATAACCATTTATTATTGCCTCTAGGGCATATTTCCAACAGCATCACCCTGCCTGGCGGAAATGGGCTGATCTAGATCGCGCCACCGCATTCTCTCGCCCATCCTACGCATCTCGCTGCACGATTAAATCCTTTTTCACAGACGCTGAATAGATTTTCTAACAAGCAAACCACATATTTGAAATGTGGGGTGCCCACTTCGTTAATATGGGCGGACACTTATACATACAATCTTAAATGTTTTTAATTTAAAAAATGTCATTAACATTTAGTTTCTAAGATGACTGTGTTACTATGTTACTACATCTCAATGCGGAGGGTGGGTATATAGAAAGGGATAGGAGAGAAATCACTAATATCCACATTAAGAAAAACCTGAGGCGGAGGCAGCGTTGCCATCACCATCTGCTGCTGCTGCTACCGAAATCAAAACTACTTCCACCAAAGAGCTGGAGCTATAGCGGCCAGGCCACCTCCATCAGTTGCATCAGCGCGTCCTGAGGCGACGTCCCTCACCTGCATCAGCGCGGCAAAGAATGCTGCCTTGTCCTCGTCCCCCATGTCGCGCAAGGTCGGGACTCAGGTCAAAATCAAACAATTTAATCCCAACTTCTGAACTTTGTCCAAACAGATACAAATTTTATTGAGTTCTGATATTTAACTCTCGATAATATACAACAAATATCAAATAGCGCGTACTTCCAAAGTTCACATGCATTGTCCCAATTTATTAATTTTTGAAATGGATTAAACTACAAATTATGTCGGATATTGAATAAATTATCAAAGTCGAAAATTGATCTGTCTTAGCCTCAGCAATATCAATATATATGTACAATGGATCGTCCTAAAAAGATGCTTAATACACGATCACCACTTTATATTTGAACTTCATATATAGAGTGCGAGAAATAAATCAATGTTCTACATCTAATGTGTGTCGCTATAAATATAAACTCGGAACATTTCAATGGAGATGTACAATGGATGAAAGAAACAGGACCTCCGGACTGCAGCAACCCTCCAGCATGTTTTCTGGTGCGTAGAGGTTCATAATAAGCTTCTCCACAGATCCTTTGCCACACTGAGGGTACTGGTTAGAAACAACAATATTCATGCATAAGTTGAGCAATTCAATTCAATTTGTTCACTGAGTATGTAAAGAATTACTCATGGTACCTTGGCACTCTCCTTGCCAGAAGAACGCAACACTTCTCCAGACATGATCTGCCATACACATGGCCACATAGAATGCAACTGCATACGATAGGAGATTATCAGTGGTCTATAATACTCACAAGTCCCATTGTTGGTACTTGAAGACACGCACGGTTTGGTGCATCTAAAATGAAAAAATGGGAACTAAAATGCCTAAACATAAAAGAGGAAAGCCCCCACCATCAGACTGTAAAAAGGGATCCAAACTTCTTCAGTATCAATTAGCTAGCAGCGGTGTATGCCCGACATGGTTGCCGGCAAAAAAGAAGAAAAGTAGCAACGAGAATGCACCGGGACCCATGGGGGTGGAGGCCCTCGCTCACCAGATGCGATGCGGGCCGTCGCTTCACCAGGGCGCCATGCAGGCCGTGCAGATCGTCGCCTGGACCTCACCGTGGGACGCAGCTCGGCTCGCCTTGGGCCCTCCGACGTTTCCCGCTCCGCTGGTGGTGTCCCCGGCGTGCGGGCACGGCACCTCCTCCAGAGGGAGCGTAGGCGGCGGGGACGACATCAATCCCCCGCGTTGCGCTCTTTCACCATGACCTCCTTCTTGCACTCCGTGCACTTCTTCACCTCAACCAGCTCGACGCGCAGCTCATCAAACTCCTGGTGCAGTTGCTCCAGCTTCTTATCTTTGCCGCCAGTGCCCTCGTCCCTCGCACAGTCGCACTAGCCCCCGCACCCTCCCCTGGTAGGAAGCGTTCCATGACAGAGTCGACGGAGGTGTGGCCGAAGGAGAACTCGTTGCCGTGGGCGAGAAGGCGAGGGCGGCCACCTAGGCGCCAGTGAGGACCGCTAGATCGGTGGCCTTGCAGTAGAAGCCCACGCGGCGCTTGGAGAAGCAGACGTGCCGGGCATCCTCGTACTCGATCTTCCGGTTGGCAGCTGCCATTGCTTGTTTGCTTGGTGGATATGCTCAGAGAAGGGAGGTAGAAGAGAGGATTTCGAGTTTGTCTCGGGGTCAGAGAAGTTTATACATAAAAAACTCGTGAATGTACCGAGCTGTATATATTAAAACTCGTGAATGTAGTGAGGAAGCAGCCGGAGAAGAATGGCTTCGCTTTGCTACGTACATTAAAAGTTTAAAACTCGTGATAGTCCATGAGATTTGATTCTGTATGCGCTGAGCTGTATACATTGAAACTCCTTTTTGTTAAACACATATACATTAAAACTCATGCGCCAGAAGATAACTACAGGATTCTCAAAAAAGGAAAAGAAAAACTATGTACTCCATATTATTTAGTAAGTATTCGTTCGCACGTGGTTGAATCCATCCCGGCGTGAGAACAAAATGGCCATGTTAATTTTTTTAAAGCTCCATGTATATATCATTTGATGCACAAAAGCCAGCGTTCCTAACAATGTAGTTGGGAAAAAATTATCTTTTTCCTGGGCACATTTAACACAACACAAAAAATATAGATACGCGCATCCGATCACCATCGAGAAGTTGTCAGAGACCCCGCATCGCCCTGCCTGGCAGAAATGGGCTGATCTAGATCGCGCCACCGCATTCTCTCGCCCATCCTACGCATCTCGCCGCACGATTAAATCCTTTTTCACAGACGCTGAATAGATTTTCTAATAAGCAAACCACATATTTGAAATGTGGGGTACCCATTTCGTTAATATGGGCAGGACACTTATAGATACAATCTTAAATGTTTTCAATTTAAAATATGTCATTAACATTTAGTTTCTAAGATGACTGTGTTACTATGTTACTACATGTCAATGCGGAGGGTGGGTATATAGCAAGGGATAGGAGAGAAATCACTAATATCCACATTAAGAAAAACCTGAGGCGGAGGCAGCGTTGCCATTAGCATCTGCTGCTGCTGCTACCGAAATCAAAACTACTTCCACCAAAGAGCTGGAGCTACAGCGGCCAGGCCACCTCCATCAGCTGCATCAGCGCGTCTTGAGGCGACGTCCCTCACCTGCATCAGCGCGGCCAAGAATGCTGCCTTGTCCTCGTCCCCCATGTCGCGCAAGGTCGGGACTCAGGTCAAAATCAAACAATTTAATGCCCAACTTCTGAACTTTGTCCAAACAGATACAAATTTTATTGACTTCTGATGTTTAACATTCGATAATTAACAACAAATATCAAATAGCGCGTACTTTCAAAGTTCATATGCATTGTCTCAATTTATTAATTATTGAAACGGATTAAACTAAAAATTATTTCGGATATTGAATAAACTCTCAAAGTCGAAAATTGATCTGTCTTAGCCTCAGCAATATCAATATATGTGTACAATGGATCGTCCTAAAAAGATGCTTAATACACGATCACCACTTTATATTTGAACTTCATATATAGAATGCGAGAAATAAATCAATGTTCTACATCTAATGTGTGTCACTATAAATATAAACTCGGAACATCTCAATGGAGATGTACAATGGATGAAAGAAACAGGACCTCCGGACTGCAGCAACCCTCCAACATGTTTTATGGTGCGTAGAGGTTGATAATAAGCTTCTCCACAAATCCTTTGCCACACTGAGGGTACTAGTTAGAAACAATAATATTCATGCATAAGTAGAGCAATTCAATTCAATCTGTTCACTGAGTATGTAAAGAATTACTCATGGTACCTTGGCACTCTCCTTGCCAGAAGGATGCAACAACTTCTCCAGACATGATCTGCCATACACATGGCCACATAGAATGCAACTGCATATATGTATTAGATAGATAGGATTTGATCAGTGGTCTATAATATTCACAAGGCCCATTGTTGGTACTCGAAGACACGCACGCGTAGGTGCATCTAACATGAAAAAATGGGAACTAAAATGCCTAAACATAAAAGAGGAAAGCCCCCACCATCAGACTGTAAAAAAGGGATCCAAGCTGCTTCAGTATCAATTAGCTAGCAGCGGTGTATGCCCGACATGTTTGCCGGCAAAAAAGAAGAAAAGTAGCAACGAGAATGCACCAGGACCCGTGGGGGTGGAGGTCGTCACTCACCAGATGCGATGCGGGCCGTCGCTGCACCAGGGCGCCATGCAGGCCGTGCAGATCGTCGCCTGGACCTCACCGTGGGACGCAGCTCGGCTCGCCTCGGTCCCTCCGACATTTCCCGCTTCGATGGTGGTGTCCCCGGCGTGCGGGCACGGCACCTCTTCCAGAGGGAACGTAGGCGGCGGGGACGACATCGATCCCCTGCGTTGCGCTCTTTCACCATGACCTCCTTCTTGCACTCCGTGCACTTCTTCACCTCAACCAGCTCAACGCGCAGCTCATCAAACACCTGATGCAGTTGCTCCAGCTTCTTATCTTCGCTGCCAGCGCCCTCGTCCCTCGCATAGTCGCACTAGCCCCTGCACCCTCCCCCGGTAGGAAGCGTTCCACGACGGAGTCGACGGAGGTGTGGCCGAAGTAGAAGTCGTTGCCACGGGCAAGAAGGCGACGGCGGCCACCTGGGCGCTGGTGAGGACCGCTAGATCGGTGGCCTTGCTGAACAAGCCCACACGGCGCTTGGAGAAGCAGACGTGCCGGGCATGCTCGTACTCGATCTTCCGGTTGGCCCCCACCATTGCTCGCTTGCTTGGCGGATATGCTCACAGAAGGGTGGTAGAAGAGAGGATTTCGAGTGTGTCTCGGGGTCGGAGAAGTTAAAACTCGTGAATGTACCAAGCTGTATACATTAAAACTCGTGAATGTAGTGAGGAAGCGGCCGGAGAAGAATGGCTATGCTTCGCTACGTACATTAAAAGGTTAAATCTCGTGATAGGCCATGAGATTTGATTCCGTATGCGCTGAGCTATTTACATTAAAACTCCTTTTGTTTAAACACATATACATTAAAACTCACGCGAAAGAAGATAACTACAGGATTCTCTAGAAAAGAAAAGAATAACTACGTACTCCGTATTATTAGTAAGTATTCGTTCGCACGTGGTTGAATCGATCGGGGTGTGAGAACAAAATGTCCATGTTGATGTTTTTTGAAAGCTCCATGTATATATCGTTTGATGCACAAAAGCCAGCTCCTAACAATGTAGTTGGAAAATAATTTAACTTTTTCTTGGGCACATTTAACACAACACTAAAAATATAGATACGCTCATCCGATCACCATTGAGAAGTTGTCAGGGACCCCGCATCGCCCTGCCTGGCGGAAATGGGCTGATCTAGATCGCGCCACCGCATTCTCTTGTCCATCCTACGCATCTCGTCACATGATTAAATCCTTTTTCATAGACGCTGAATAGTTTTTCTAATAAGCAAACCACATATTTGAAATGTGGGGTGCCCATTTCGTTAATATGGGACGGACACTTATACATACAATCTTAAATGTTTTTAGTTTAAAAAATGCCAGTAACATTTAATTTCTAACATGACTGTGTTACTATGTTACTACATCTCAATGCGGGGGGTGGGTGTATAGCAAGGGATAGGAGAGAAATCACTACTATCCACATTAAGAAAAACCTGAGGCGGAGGCAGCGTTGCCATCACCATCTGCTGTTGCTGCTACCGAAATCAAAACTACTGCCACCAAAGAGCTGGAGCTACAGCGGCCAGGCCACCTCCATCACTTGCATCAGCTCGTCCTGAGACGACGTCCCTCACCTGCATCAGCGTGGCAAAGAAGGCTGCATTGTCCTCGTCCCCCATGTCGCTTAATGTCGGGACTCAGGTCGAAATCAAACAATTTAATGCCCAACTTCTGAACTTTGTCCAAACAGATACAAATTTCATTGAGTTCTGATATTTAACCCTCGATAATTAACAACAATATCAAATAGCGCGTACTTTCAAAGTTCATATGCATTGTCTCAACTTATTAATTTTTTAAACATATTAAACTAAAAATTATGTTGGATATTGAATAAACTATCAAAGTCGAAAACTGATCTGTCTTAGCCTTAGCAATATCAATATATATGTACAATGGGTCGCCCTAAAAAGATGCTTAATACACGATCACCACCTTATATTTGAACTTCATATATAGAGTGCGAGAAATAAATCAATGTTCTACATCTAATGTGTGTCGCTATAAATATAAACTCGGAACATCTCAATGGAGATGTACAATGGATGAAAGAAACAGGACCTCTGGACTGCAGCAACCCTACAACATGTTTTCTGGTGCGTAGGGGTTGATAATAAGCTTCTCCACAAATCCTTTGCCACACTGAGGGTACTGGTTAGAAAAAACAATATGCATGCATAAGTTGAGCAATTCAATTCAATTTGTTCACTGAGTATGTAAAGAATTACTCACGGTACCTTGGCACTCTCCTTGCCAGAAGGACGCAACAACTTCTCCAGACATGATCTGCCATACACATGGCCACATAGAATGCAACTGCATATATGTACTAGATAGATAGGAGATGATCAGTGGTCTATAATACTCACAAGTCCCATTGTTGGTATTTGAAGCCACGCACGCGTAGGTGCATCTAACATGCAAATATGGGAACTAAAATGCCTAAACATAAAAGAGAAAAGCCCCCACCATCATATTGTAAAAATGGATGCAAGCATCTTCAGTATCCAATTAGCTAGCAGCGGAGTATGCCCGACATGGTTGCCGGCAGAAAAGAAGAGAAGTAGCAATGAGAATACACCGAGACCTGTGGGGGTGGAGGCCCTTGCTCACCAGATGCGATGCGGGGCGTCGCTGCACCAGGGCGCCATGCAGGCCATGCAGATCGTCGCTTGGACCTCACCGTGGGACGCAGCTCGGCTCACCTCGGTCCCTCCGACGTCTCCCGCTCCGATGGTGGTGTTCCCGGCGTGTGGGCGCGGTACCTCCTCTAGAGGGAGCATAGGCGGCGGGGACGACATCGATCCCCCGCGTTGCACTCTTTCGCCATGACCTCCTTTTTGCACTCCGTGCACTTCTTCACCTGGACGCCGATGAGGACCGCCCGATTGGTGGCCTTGCTGAAGAAGCCCACGCGGCGCTTGGCGAAGTAGACGTGCCGGGCATCCTCGTACTCGATCTTCCGGTTGGCCGACGCCATTGCTCGCTTGCTTGGTGGATATGCTCACACAAGGGAGGTAGAAGAGAGGATTTCGAGTGTGTCTCGGGGTCGGAGATGTTTATACATTCAAACTCGTGAATGTACCGAGCTGTATACATTAAAACTTGTGAATGTAGTGAGGAAGCAGCCGGAGGAGAATGGCTTGGCTTCACTACGTACATTAAAAGGTTAAAACTCGTGATAGGCCATGAGATTTGATTCTGTATGCGCTGAGCTGTATACATTAAAACTCCTTTTTTTTAAACACATATACATTAAAACTCACGCGCCAGAAGATAACTACATGATTCTCAAAAAAAGAAAAGAATAACTACGTACTCCGTATTATTTAGTAAGTATTCGTTCGCATGTGGTTGAATCGATCGGGGCGTGAGAACAAAATGTCCATGTTGATGTTTTTTCAAAGCTCCATGTATATATTGTTTGATGCACAAAATCCAGCGTTCCTAACAATGTAGTTGGGAAATAATTTATCTTTTTCCTGGGCACATTTAACACAACACAAAAAATATAGTTACGTGCATCCGATCACCATCGAGAAGTTGTCAGGGACCCCGCATCGCCCTGCCTGGCAGAAATGGGCTGATCTAGATCGCGCCTCCGCTTACTCTTGTCCCTCCTACGCATCTCGCCGCACGATTAAATCCTTTTTCACAGACGCTGAATTGTTTTTCTAATAAGCAAACCACATATTTGAAATGTGGGGTGCCCATTTCATTAATATGGGACGGACACTTATACATACAATCTTAAAAATTTCTAAGATAAATTTTTGAATCTCCCTTCAGGTTGCAAACATGGTAAGATTCCATAAGCCTTTACCAAGCATCTTTCAAATTTTCTCCGTGTTTTTGTTGGAAGTACAGAACTTCAAAGTCTGGTAACGAAGGAGGAGCATTCAAACTAGCCATAGTGAAACAAGAACACGAATAGATCTGATGAGAAAACGGCGAACGAAAAAGAGAGTGAATAAAACGGAATTTTTTTGTGAAGTGGGGGAAAGGAAAACGAGAGGCAAATGGCAAATAATGTAAATTACGAGGAGATGAGATTTGTGATTAGGAACCTGGTTCATGTTGAAGATCCTCCCCGGCAACGATGCTAGAAATTCCTTTTGATGTCTGCTAGAACTACATCGGTATTTCCCCAAAGAGGAAGGGATGATGCAGTATAGAGACGGTAGGTATCTCCCTCAGTGATGAGACTAAGGTTATTGAACAAGTAGGAGAACCTCCTCACACCACATAAACATCACCTGCACACACAAAAAATACTCGCTTCCCGACGTGTTAAAGGGGCTGTCAATCCCTTCCTGGTACGGCGCCTCAAGATAGGCAAATAACATGAGGTAAAAGTGGTAGATAGAATAAATAGATTGCGGAACAAATAAATTGCAGAAAGTTATTTTTGTATTTTTGGTTTAATAGATCTTAAAATAAACGCAAAGGAAAATAGATCGCAAAGACAAATATGATGAAAAGAGACCTGGGGGGCGTAGGTTTCACTAGTGGCTTCTCTCAAGAAAAATAGCAAACGGTGGGAAAACAATTACTGTTGGGAAATTGATAGAACTTCAAATAATCATGACGATATCGAGGCAATGATCATTATATAGGCATGACGTCCAAGATTAGTAGACCGTCTCCTGCCTGCATCTACTACTACTACTCCACACATCGATCGCTATCCAGCATGACTCTAGTGTATTAAGTTCATGGAAAAACGGAGTAATGCAATAAGAACGATGACATGATGTAGACGAGATCCATTTATCTATTCCTGAGATATAGACCACATCTTGTTATCCTTAGTAGCAATGATACATACGTGTCGGTTCCCCTTTTGTCACTAGGATCAAGCACCGTAAGATCGAACCCACTACAAAGCACCTCTTCCCATTGAAAGATAAATATATCAAGTTGGCCAAACAAAACCCAAATATCGGAGAAGAAATACGAGGCTATAGGCAATCATGCATATTAGGGATGAAAGAAGAGTCAGATAACTTTCATGGATAAAAACATAGATCTGATCATAAACTCAAAGTTTATCGGATCCCAACAAACACACCGTAAAAAGACTTACATCATATGGATCTCCAAGAGACCATTGTATTGATAATCAAGAGAGAGAGAGGGAGCCATCTAACTACTAACTACGAACCCGTAGGTCTACAAAGAACTACTTACGCATCATAGGAGAGGCACCAATGGAACTGGTGAACCCCTCCATGACGGTGTATAGATTGGATCTGGTGGTTCTGGACTCTGTGGCGGCTTGAATTGATTTTCATTGTCTCCCCTAGAGTTTCTGGAATATTGGGGTATTTTTAGAGCAAAGAGGCGGTTCAGGGGGGCAGCCGAGGTGGACACAACCCACCAGGGCGCGCCTGGGCCTCCTGGGATGCCCTGGTGGGTGCTGCTCCCCTCGAGCCACCCCCGGGTGCTTCCATGGCCCACTGGATGTCTTCTGGCCCAAAAAATCCACCAAGAGTTTCGTTGCATTCGGACTCCGTTTGATATTGATTTCCTATGATGTAAAAGACATATAGAAAACAGCAACTAGCACTGGGCACTATGTCAATAGGTTAGTACCAAAAAATGATATAAAATGGCTATAAAATGATTTTAAAACATCCAAGAATGATAATATAACAGCATGGAACAATAAAAAATTATAGATACGTTGGTTACATATCATGAGGGCAGATTGGATGGAAAAGGCATGCTAGGACTGAAAGCAATAATATGTATGGACAGGCATTCTCTCACACAGTTCTATAAAATTCCTCCTTGGTGGCTTCGTATATCGAGGAACACAAGAGTATTCTACGCTCCAAACACCCGGAGCAGTCTGACACATGATTAGACATGAGCAAACGGGGACTTCCACTGGTTGGTTGCAGACACGTCTCGTGCATTACGATGCTGTTGACGATGAGCTGTACTTGCTATCCAAGTTACCATCTTCGAATATATTGACTTTCAAAGGGTACAAGATAAATGGGAATACATTTTACACGATCGCCCCAGATGAAAAGAGCACCAACCAAAATAGTGGTGTCCGCTTTGATGCAGCAAACACCAATAGGCCAAAGGACACATATTATGGTTACATAGAGGAGATATGGGAACTTGACTATGGACGTGATTTGAAGGTCCCTTTATTTCAGTGCAAATGGGTCAATCTCATAGGAGGCGGTGTAACAGAAGACCCGCAGTACTGAATGACAACAGTGGATCTCAACAATCTTGCGTACGCAGGCGAACCATGAGTTCTAGCCAATGATGTGGCGCAGGTTTTCTTTGTGAATGACATGTCTACCAAGTCGAGAAAAAGAAAAGATAAGGAAGTGAATACATCATATGATTAGCCAAAGCGCCACATAGTTCTTTCAGGGAAAAGAAACATTGTGGGAGTGGAGGACAAGACAGGCATGTCAGAAGATTATGAAAAGTTTCATGAAATTGCTCCCTTCACAGTGAATATTGACCCGAGCATCCAGTTATATGATTAAGATTGTCCATGGTTACGGTGCAAAGGGACACATGCGAAGAAAAAAAGTTTACACCCAAAGATCCCGCTCCGGGATGTGACCGGCTTCACTGTCATCAATTTATTCTCTAGTGAGTTTCCGGACTTATATATCTGGAAAGTCCCACTTCGGACAAACCGGAGGGAATCTTTGTAATAGTTTGGGTACTTATGTGTTATTAATTTCTCATCAATTTTCAACCCTTTCTGACATTATTTCCTATTTTTGATGCATTTACTAATTTTTTTTAGCTAAATCACCCTGAAATTGAAATGCACTAAAAATGAACTCTGAAAAGGTTGAAAGTTGGCATGGTATCATCATTTCACCCATGTAGCATGTGCAAAAGACTTGAGAGGGTTACGCCAAAAAAGGAGGCACTTCATGTACAAAATGGACAATCTCTTTCAAAGTATCAGGGTTTTGGGCTAAAACTCATCTCTTACAAAGTCATTTCATTTTCTTAAACTTATTTCAACTCCAGACTTTTTGTGCGATCTATATGCACCATTCGAAGCCACATCATCATTTTTCAACCCTTTCTGACTTCATTTGCTATTTTTCATGCATTTGCTGATGTTTTTGAGCTAAATGACCCTGAAATTGAAAAGAACTACAAATGAACTCTGAAAAGGTTGAAAGTCGGCATGGTTTCATCATTTCAGCGACATAGCATGTGCAAAAAAGTTGAGAGGGTTACGGCAAAAACTGGATGCCCTTCGTGTACAAAATGGACAATCTCTTTCAAAGTATATCAAGGTTTCGGACGAAAACTCGTCTATTACAAAGGCATTTCACTTTTTCAATAACCTATGAATTTCCAAATTGAATAAAATGATAAAACACACTAATATTAAATAGAAGAAAAAAGAATCATTAAAAAATCTATTTTTGAAGTAAAGTTATTCACAAACTAGTGATTCGCACGTTTAAAATAATTCAAATTTAAACTATTCAAATTTGAAAAGTACTGGCACTTACAGAAAGTTTAATTTTTTTTCCTAAAGCAAAAATATTCACAAAGAAACTCTAAATAAAGCAAAAAATACAACTTAGAAACGAAAGAAAATAAATAAAGCAGAAAAAATGAAAAATGAATAAATTAAAAAAAGCCCGCCTACTAGGCCACAACAGCCTACATACGACTAGAAACCCAACCTATAGTTGGGCAAGGATGCAGGCCCGAAAGGCCCAGTAGACTAGAAACCCAAGCGTGTGAAGGAAGACTCCGTCCCCTTTTTCTATAAAAAGGGCACGCTAGCCCCAAACGAGCACAGCACAGCCTCTACCCCAAACCGAGACACAATGCCTGGCCCCATAGTGCACAACGAGACCACAGCGACCAACCTTGGAGGCTTTGTGACTATACTCGCAAACCTCACCCGTCGTGCCTATGCGTTAGAAGAACCTCCAGAATATGTTGTGTACCAAGGACCCATGGGCGGTGAAGACCGCCAATTCTAGGCCACTGTGCACATCTACGGTAGGGGTCTGTCGCCCGAGCGCCCCTACAGGATCACCGGAAGAACAACTTCCTTTGAGCCACAAGCCATCCAACTAGCCGCTCGAGAGGCTATAGTACATCTCCGGCACTTGTCACCCAGAGTTAATTGTCGCTCGTTATACTACTACCCCAGGCGTGAAGGGTATGGTAGACCACCCCAAGTTGCCAACGGAGATCACGAGACAGATCCCGCATTGTTGCACCTAGTGCGCTATGTAAGTGCACTAGAGGCACTGTTCGACCAGATCACCATTGATCTGATCGCAGCTCGAGGAGAGCTGGTTCGTCGAGCCCCGGCAAGCAGGAAAGACGAGCCCGACGCCGACAACCCAGTCGTGCTGTTCGGACAACCGATCGAGACCCTGCGATCAGCTCCAGCCACAAACCGAGATGCCTTGATGACCCCAGAAGTGCTTCGTCACCTTTTGGGAGCACACTCCAACGGGATTGTGGCCAACAATCCCCGCAATGGTCATCATCTCTACCCCGACCCTGCAGTTCCTCCACCATCTCCGACTAATCCCGGCAATGAGACACGTGGAGAAGCCTCGACATCCACCAGGCACCCCCGTTTAGACATAAATGAGGTAGACTAAGCCATACGAGTAGTACCGAGTCTCAGTGTATCCTTGCTTTGTAATCGTGCGACCGTGTATATTAACGCAGCCTGTCGTTGTGCCTCTGCTTTAATGGTAGCCTTGCATATTTTCCTTGGCAGCGCATAGTTACACATTTTCCGGGCACAACTACCAAAACCAACCCCGATGACACCTACAGTAACACGTCTCTTTATTAGATATGTGTATCTCTGACACTGACCCCGACCTTTGGAGGTGATCTGGCAGTTTTATTACCTTTCACCACGGTAAATAAACCGGCCCAGATGCTATATAAGAAGGCCACCTTGTGACCCTACCCAGCAACCCTCACCTCGTGCACCACTCTCACAACCATTTCTTGCCATGCCGAGCCCTAGTATTTATCGGAGAACCCCAGATGCAACCCATGGTAGCTTTGTCAAAATATTGTGGGATTTTATCCCATGGGTTCTACCCAGCCACCCCAGTATGAGCTGTTCAAATCAAGAATCACCCCATCCACCTCGGAATATTGGGCAGCAGTACACATTCCTCCTGTAGACCCCAACCAAGATCCAACGGAGGTTTCCTTCGTAGGGAAATCTATGCCGACCCCACGCTTGGCCATAGAAGCTGCTGCGAACGAAGCAATTGCTCGTCTTCGATCCGCAATACCTTATGCCCGCGAACGAGGATATTATTATTTTTCGAGCCGTGCAAGACCCGGAGGAGTGACATCTTTTCCCGGTGGACGAATTGAGAGAGACCCAGTGCTAGCCAACCTTATCCAGTACATCATCGCTCAACTGCATTTGAACCAGCGAGTGATGGATTATCTCCAGAGTCTCGCTGATTTGAATCCTCAGATTGCCATCGGCAGACCACTGAGGCCCGACCCGGAGAGACTCATACGTCGACTGGTCAATCCACTTCCTCCGATAGAAGAGGAGTGTATTCCATTGCCAGAGACTTTTTCTCGAGACCCTGTCCAGTTACCTTTCTCATTTTAGATGTCACTGCTGTGTTTGTCATTTCAGCATTTATTATTACGTTGTATCTTATGCATGGTACCTCAAATTTGTGCGACGAGTCGAGTATTTAGTTTCTACTTATGTGAGTGGCTGTCTTCGTGAATAACCCGTGTAACTGCGAAAAATCCTAGGATGAGATTTCTTTTCCCTGAGTTGCTACATCATTTATTCCCTCTCTACATGGGTTATTTCTATTCGCGCAGCACCACGGCAGCAGACTCACAACCGCTCGAACACATATGGAGTATTTTTTTTTTTCATAGTGGCTCTTAGCAAATCTCGAGGATGAGATTTTTTTCTTAAGGGGGGTAGTAATTGTAACACCCCAAAAAATTAACCAGGTTTTAGTTATTAATAACTTTTTTTGCCAAGAGTTTAAAATTTTTGCCTGCAAGTATATCCCTGTTGATTTCAAAACTTTTCCTTTAATATTAAGAAATTTTTCCCAAGTGGATCCTTCCAAAACATATTGGACTTATTTTCCCTCTCATTTAAAAACATCTCTCAATTAGTAGATTTGTTTATTAAATTATTTCACCCTGAACTTTATTCATTAAATGACTTGTTTTGAGTTTTGGAGCTCTTTTTGTACTACAACCAGTTGATAGATTTATCTAAAAATCTAACAAAAATTTGGAGATGTCATGTGATGTCTCTAAATCACTTTTGTGCAATAATATATTTAATTCATTGCATATTTTGAGTGCTACACCTGTTTTCCTTCTCTGGTCCACTGGGCAGTTTTGCACTACAACCCTTTTAAATATTCGTTTCTAGCTTCCACCAAAATTTTGGGATGTCAGTAGGAGCATATCATTCCATTATATGCAAAAATCCAGGGTTGTTCTTCGAAAATTTTGAGTGAAACAACCTCATCTTCATTCTGGTCCAACATGATGGTTTGTACAGCAACCATATTTTTGCTTGCTCTTTAGCCCTTGATTCTTTCTCCTACTTGTAGTCCTCCATGTTAAACTCCTAATTCCAGGAGCATGCAACCATTGGCATATTTTTGGTTCATGAAATAATGCCATTCACCTCCTGTCCAGATTTGAAGTTCTGCAAAACTTGCACTAGCAAGTTTATGCTTTTCACCAACTAACCTCACCACCCTCTTGTGCATCCAAAGAGACACTGATCTGGAAGGATAGGTCACTCCAAGAAATGCCTAGGTGCCTGTGGCATTTTGTCAAACACCTGGAGTGCATGATCAGATTTGACATGAATGGTTGCTTGCATTATGAACTTGACCACCTGACCAAACCACCTTGTCCCTTGAGCTTCCCTCTATCTCCAACCTAGTCCTGTTGCTTGCCAACCTCACCTGTGACCTGTAGCATGCCACGGCATTGTATCGAACACCTTCCGTGCGTGCACTGGACGCGCCCAGAGCGCGCGTATTGCACAAACCACGCCCGAGCCGACACGCTGGCCCCCCTGGATTTTGGCCCACTCTGTAGCGCCACGCCACGCACCACCCTCCTCGCAGCAACGCGCCAAGCCGCCCTGGCAGCCAACAGCGCCCCGCCGAAGCACTTTTGGCGGCACACCGGCGTCCGCAGCACGCCCTGCCGCGGTCGGTGCCGCAAGCTCCCAGCACTCGCCAGCTGCCCCCTGAACATCTCCAGCTCATCCGCAACCTCATCACCTAGTGCACGTCGCCGCCACGTCGCCCTAGCTACAGAGAGGCGGTCCGCCGGAGAACTTATCCACGGCCGCCGCGGAACCGCCTTGCCTCGCCTATATAAGGAGCCAGAGCTCGTCTCCACACGCAGGCGACCTCAAGCCATCTCCCTAGGGCCCCCTTTGGCAGCCAAACGACCCGGGGAGGCCTTCTTCCCCATCCCCGGCAACCGCAGCCGCCGCCATTGCCCCAGCCCTTCCGGAGCCACCAGAGCTTCCCCCTCTCCACCCTCTCCACCAGGAGCTTCCTCTCACTCCGTGAACAGATCCCCCTACTCAATTTGGTTCGGGAGCCATCGCCGCCACAAGACCACTTTGCCACCGAAGCCTTCCTCCGCCGCAAAGCTCGCCGCCGACAGCTCCGTCCCCCTCGAGACCATAACGACTACCGGAGAGACCACCTCGATCCCCTGAGCCCTCGGGTGACCTCCGTTTCCCGAACGGTGCCGCCGTTCACCGGCGAGCATCGCCGGAGCCCCGCCTCCTCTCGGGGCAGAGGAAGAGGAGGGAGGTCGACCAGTCAAACCTGATCAGTGGGTCCCCCGGGCCCATTGTCAGTGACACCCCACGCGTCCACGTTGCATAAGTGGAGGCGTAAAGGCACAAGTACGTCTCCTCTGTGCGAAAGCGTAATCCCGCTCGAACCGTTTTCTTTTCTGATTTTATTTTAAAAACAGATTTTGACTAGAACTTTGACTGGTTATATCTTTTTAAGGATAACTCCAAATGAATTAATTCTTTTTCCTACCTCTCTCTTCTATTGTCTAGTTTACTTTAAGATTTATTTGAAAAAATTTCAAAACAACTTTTTGTGTTGTTTTGATTGTGTGTGTTAATTCATATATATTCTTTTAAATAGGATTTTTGAAGATTTCAAGATGTTTTGGATGGACCCTTCTTTTCCATGACCTGAAGGCAAGCATTCTGAATCCCGGCATAATATTTTTGGTGTGATCGTTGATACATTTATAACACCACCGCATTTCGAAGGACTTGTTATTTCATGTGATATGATCATATGCATGAGTGCATATTAGTGATTTCCATGCTGTTGGAAATGAACACACTTGTGATGATAATCATCCTCATGTGCCTTTCATGCATGCCGGAAGGAGTCCGGGAAAACCTCTGCCTTGGGTAGGCATTAGTTTGTCGCCGGTCTCCGTCAGGACGGTCATGTCCGGTATGGCATAGTGAGGTATAATGAGCGGTGATTCTGTTGGTTGAAATATATTTGTTATGCATGTCATGCAGGGAAATACTTAAACCTCCTGAGTCGACCATAGAACGACTCTTGTTCCAGTAACCCCCATACTTGTTTCGTACTACCACTCGTCTCTACAACAACTAGAGTACGGTTCAGTAATTTGTCAACCCCTTTCTAGCACACACCGTACAGAGGGGCCGGGATGAGGGTACCATGGCCATGGATTAAAGCCAGTCATCCGGTCAGGGGTCATGGGTGTTTCGGTTGTAGCCGAGGGGGTAGCTTCCCCAGTTTTGCGCGCGGTATAAATTTTGTGATCCCATGCTAATCGAGGTTGTAGCCTCCCCACTCAGAGTTTTGCTTAACATGTGTCGTGGGTGATTCCAGACACCGGTAAGTTAAGCTGGTGTGTGCAAGTCAGGTGCGTTTTCATTTAAAAGACCGTAGACGGAATTAGTCCCGATAGACTAAAGGAATCCGTTACTCGTGGGTAAATAGTACACCCTCTGCAGAGATTAAACCTATTCGAATAGCCGTGTCCATGGTTAAGGACTACAGTTTGGGATGGGTCAAGTGTCGGTCTTAGTGTCGGTCTTCGGAGGTGAAATTGTTAAACCAGAAATAGAATTACTACTTGTGATTAGTATAATTATGATTATTATTATTGTTGACTAACCCGTGATATTATTGTTATTATCGAGCATCCTTGGGATGGTTCTACCTCCGGGATATTCACTATGATTGTTTCTTTTAAAGCCCTTTATGTGGTGTCGCTCAGACGCCCGACTGTGGCATTTCTTTTAAAGCCCTTTATGTGGTGTCGCTCAGACGCCTGACTGTGGCATTTCTTTTAAAGCCCTTTATGTGGTGTCGCTCAGACGCCCGACTGTGGCATTTCTTTTAAAGCCCTTTATGTGGTGTCGCTAAGACGCCCGACTGTGGCATTTCATTTAAAGCCCTTTATGTGGTGTCCCTCAGACGCCCGACTGTGGCATTTCTTTTAAAGCCCTTTATGTGGTGTCGCTTAGACGCCCGACTGTGGCATTTCTTTTAAAGCCCTTTATGTGGTGTCGCTCAGACGCCCGACTGTGGCATTTCTTTTAAAAGCCCTTTATGTGGTGTCGCTCAGACGCCCGACTGTGGCATTGCTTGTTATTTATTTCATAAATTTTAATACTAGTATGTTATTGCATATTCATAAATAACGTGCTTGCACGCATCAGAGTTTTATTTATCTGTTGTGACTGACGTCATGAGCATAAACTATTTTCAGCATACCATTGTTATGTTATACCTGTGTTCATAATATTTGCGAGTACATTCAAAGTACTCACTGGCTTGTCCCTGGCTATTGTCTTGGCCAGATTTCTTGCACGGAGAGGAGCGACGCGACGACAGCCCCGGAACCTAAGCAACGATGATAGCAGCCTCGTGAAGATAGGAGTTAACCTGGTCAGTTGTTCCTGATGGGAAATGGAGTCCCATAGACCCTGATGATCCTCAAACCGCTTCCGCCCTCAACCACTAGAAACCATTTGTTGTACTCACAGGCCAGAATGGTCTTGTACTACATGTTTTGTATTTTTGCTTGGAATTTCTGTATCAAGTTGGAGCCTCATCAGCTAACAGTAATCCTGGGGCTGATGAGCACGACGGTCTTTTTCTGAAAATTTATACCCGAAAAACCGGCCGTGACACATACCAAACAAATTTAAGTGGAGTTCATTTAGTTCATGTTGATACCATGGACTGGTAGGTATTTTGGAAATTCATTCAGTTCCATTCCTTGTCATCTTTTGCAGCTTCAGGTACTACAATCATGCCACTAGCTTCGTACAGTGAGCGGGAAAGGAGGGCATTTCTTGGGGAAGGTAAACGATGGGTGAGGTGTATACTAAGCTAAGGGATGCACATATTGTATGTTCTTTAACCACTATAACTCTAACACTTGGTTATGCATTTTCTTTAACCATTATAACTAATTCTTATGTTTATTGTTTAATTGACCGATCCACATGCACACCTGAAATTTTAATAATGTACTCCCTCCGTAAAGAAATATCAGAGCGTTTAGATCACTAATTTAGTGATCTAAATGCTCTTATATTTCTTTATAGAGGGAGTACTTTTCTCTTCAGATTCATAATTTGATTGATTGTACGTTTCTTAGATATTCTCTTCTACCTTTTGTTCTTGTTTGTTTTCGTTCAATGAAGTTGGAATGATGTTGTGTTTTGTTAATTTATAGGCACTGGGACGACTTATTCGTGAGAGCTAAAGCACAACAGATGGAGAGAAAACAACAATAAGAATCATAAGCTATGAAGTATAGCCAATAAGAAACGTGAGAGCTAAAGTATTATTCTAAATAAATTGTGCCAGGTCAATGTAAGACCCATCTCCCGGGGTTCTCAATTATCATAGTATATTTAAGTTATTATTAATTGAAATTTTAGCTGTAGATGGGGCCCGACCCATTTTTTACTGAGTTGCAAGTCCACCCTCGACAAGCAACTGAGTCCGACCGCTTTTTGTCCTAGTTGGAAGTCCACGCTCGGCATTCAGCTGGATGCCTGCAATGAGATTGCAGTTAGCGGTGGGAGTAGGGTTGTCGACAAGTTCCTCTCCACATTTATAAAAATTCAAGATCATTTTCCAAAATTATGAATTTTTGAAAGGAATCATGTGGTTTAATTCATGTTTCGGTTTAGAAAAATAAGCACGGTCTTTTTCCAAATGTCTGGACATTTTTTAATTGCATGAATATATATATGTTAATTTTTATGTGTTTCTGTTCTTTTTATTTGTTTTTATTTCTTTCTAATTTCCCTTATTTCTTCCTTTTTATCATTATCTTATTTCACTTTTAATTTCAGAATTTTATTTCTTAAATTTTTCTTTCGATTGTCACTTTTTTCATCGCTTACTTAAATATGTTCATAGTGTATTTTCCAAAGATGTTCACCATGTATTAAAATGTACATCACATTTTTTCCAGAAATGTTAAAAGCATTTGAAAATATGTTCACCGTGTTTTAAAATGTAGTCATCATCTCATACGAAATATTTGTTGCATTTTGAAAACATTTCCTGATGTTTTACAAGTTTTTCATCATGTGTTTCAAAAATGGTCACCACATTTAAAAAATGTATATTGCATAGTAATAAAATGCTATGTTTTTTCTTTATAAAAATGTTCATCATGATTTTTCAAAAACTATTCACATAATCCTAAAAACACTATTCATCTTGTTCTACAATTTATTCACCGATATAAAAATGTTCTCAAGTGCTTGTTACCATGTTAAGTCATTGAGAAAAGGAGTCAACACTAGTACATTGCTGACTCAAAATCTTGTAGCCAGCGAACATGTGTAGTACATTTGAGAAGATGTCAGTATTTCATTAAATAGCAGCAGTCAGCGACAGGGCAATACAGATTTGGCCATTAATTCTTTATAATAAAGAAACGACATAAAATTTGACGAAAGATTTCATCCAGATTAACTAGACGACAACATATTTTGACGTACTATGGTCCATTGTTGAATGATTATACTTGAACGGATGGACACGGGTTTGGATGTCAGTACAGGAACGGGAAGCCGGCATTCGTCTCCAACCCGGCAGGGATCTCCGGTGACGGAGGCATCGCAATAAGCAACTAATGTATCGCCATTTGCATCCCCATCTCGTTGTCCAACCCTGGCGGCTGAGGAATCGCTATCTGCATCTCCTCCATATCCATGCCCGTGGCGAATCCCGGTGGCGGAGGCATCTCTTGCATATCCATCCCGGCGGTGACCTGCTTTGCCGGAGGCAGCTCCATCACCATGCGCTTCTGCATATTAACCTCGGAGGTGAACCCCTAAGGCGGATGCAGCGTCTGCATCACCGTCTGCTGCTGCTGCTACTGCTGCTACGGAACTCAAAAGTACTGCCACCGAAGATCTGGAGGTGCAGTGGTGGGGCCACCTCCACCATGCAGCTCATGTCGACATGCATCTCCTCGTGGAGATCTTGGTTGGCGCGGAATTTTCTACACATCAGCATGGCAAAGAAGGCCGCCATGTCCTCGCCCCCCATGTCCCGCACGTTCGGGTCGACCCAAGCCACTATCCGGTCTCCCGCGTCACGGTCTTTCGCTATGATCTCCTCCTTGCGCTCCATGCGCTTCTTCACCTCGACCAGCTCGGTGCGCAGCTTGTCGAACTCCTGGTGGAGCTGCTCTAGTTTCTTATCTTCGCCGGCAACTAGTGCCCTCCTCCCTCGCGCCAGCCCCCACACCCTCCCCCGGCAAGAAGCGTTCCACGATGGGGTGGAGAAAAGAGAATTTGTTGCCGCCGGGTGAGAAGGTGAGGGTGGCCACCTGGGCGCCGGTGAGGACCGCCAGACCGGTGGCCTTGCTGAAGAACACCATGAGGCGCTTCGAGAAGCAGACGTGCCAGGCATCCTCCTACCCGATCCTTCGATTGGGCACCACCATTGCTCGCTTGCTCGGCTAGTACGCTCAGAGATGGGCGGTACTCGAGTGTGTCTCGGGGTCGGAGAGGGTTATACATTAGTTGGGAAATAATTTCTCTTTTTCCCGGGCATATTTGCTACAGCTCAAAAAATATCGTTACGCGCCTCCGATCACCATCAACAAAGATGTCAGGAACCCGTGTAGCCCTGCCTGGTGAAAAGGGGTATATCTTGATCGCACTGCCGAATTCTCTCGTCCCTCTTACTCATCTCGCCGCACGATTTAGTCTTTGATCAAACATGCTGAATTGTTGTCTAATAAGCAAACCACATTTTTGAAATGTCAGGTGCCCATTTCGTAAATATGGGAAAGACATTTATACATCAAATTTTAAATATTTAATTTAAAAATGTCATTAACATTTAATTTCAAAGGTAAGTGTGTTACTACATCTCGATACAGGGGGTGGGTATATAGCAAGCGATAGGAGAGGAATCAGTAATATCCACATTCAAAATCCAGTTTTGCACCTAGATTTGTTGTATTCTCTGTGGAATTATGAATTCCACGCAGAGAAGTGTAACTCAGTTGATTCGACAAAATTATGAATAAAATTTGAAGAATTTCTGAAATGTAAATTAATGTTTGGATAAGTATGTATGATAAGATGAGCACATCTCTGAAATGAAGAATTTCTGAAGAGTATGTACGATAAGCATGTATACATTAAAACTAAAGCGTCAAAGGATAACTACGTACTCGTTCGCACCCAGATTGAATTGATCAGGATGTGACAACGAAATATTGTTTGGCCCACAATAGCAAGCGTTCCTAACAATGCAGTAGTTGGGAAGTAATTTATTTTTTCTCCGGCAGACATTCGATACAACCCATGAAGATATAAGAGTATATTTGATGTAATAACATCTTATAATATGCGACCGATGGATTATATACGAGCTTTCAATAAGCTTCAAAAATGACATACCTACACCACCCGGCGATACGTGTATGCGCACACCACATTAATCACCCTTATTTATATATTAGTGCGATATATTCTCAAATTAATAATTTCCTCTTTGTCTGGGTGAACACTTTCAAATATATCAACACAATATTACATTATGTTTATAAACATAGTGTATGTTTGGCCATGTCGAAACATACCGAGGTTTATGAAGCACTTCCAGCGAGATTGCAAGATGCATCCAGATAGGTCGATGGATCATCTCGTACATGCATGATGCTTATAACTAGAGATGGATACAATATCATTTCAAGAAAGGTGCCAATCTAGTGGCTAAATTTGTTGCAATATGTCTGTTGGATCTTTTTCGTGGAAAAGCATTAACAGTTGAGGTCAAATTTTGAGATGACAGCGAAGTGCACTCGAGGGTAGGGCAGCACTATCATGCTCTGGCAAGGTAATTGAAGAGAGGATAAATAACTTTTACTATTCAACAAGAAATCTTCGTCAAACACTTTCTGGAGGAGGATACATAACTTTATACTCTCTTGTCCAACAAGCCTACCAGCAATACAAAGAATTAATATTATTCCTCCAAAAGTACTAACTCAATGAGCAGTCGGATAAATGGGCATACACATGGAGAGAACCTAGTTAGAGCACCTCCAGTTGACACGCAAAAATAGTTTTACAGTGCCACTGTAGCACTTTTAGCGTGCCACGGCCAACATTGATTTTCCAGATGCCCAAAAACGCATGCCCAAAAAACACGCAGTGCAACTTACGAAGCGCGTGCAGTCCAGCGCCTCAAATTTGCAGCGTGCGATAGCGCTTTCTAGCGCATGCTCTAAATTTTTTGCGCACGCTATTTTATAGCATCTGCTGGAGCGTATCCGCGCCCAAAAAGAACGATTTTTAGCGCTCAGAATAGCTTTTACGAGTCTGTTGGAGATGCTCTTAATCATCTCTACTATTAGAGAGCAGTTCATTCCGTCGCCTTCACCTCACACATCCTCATCCCCCTTTTGTTTCATGTTGGTTTTTTTGTTAATCCCAACTGATGCTGCAAAAACAAAAAACCACCATTATGAAAAGGGGAGTTCATGCCGTCGCCTCCACCTCCCACATGGTTTTTCCCCCAGGTTCCAATCCCCGCCGCCCTTTGGTTTTCAGTTGGTTCTGTTGCTAACCCCGGCCAATTCCACACAAAAGAAAAACCAACATAAATATGACTACGATGAAAGGGGGGTTCGCTCCGTCACCTCCACCTCCCACGTTCTCCACCCCCTTTAGTTTCCTATTGGTTTTTTGTTTACCGCAACCGATGCCACACAAAGTAAAACCAGCATTATTAAAGGAGAGTTCATTCAGTCGCCTCCACCTCCCACCTGTTTTTTTACCTCCCATATTCTCCTCCCCCCTTTGATTTTGTGTCATTTTTTTGTTAACCCCAACCGAGGCCCCACAAAATAAAATATAACATAAATATATTAACTTGGAATAATCTAAACAAAATACATACTTTGCCAAAACGCCATGCTGCATTAACTCAACCAAATCAAATTAGTCTTACGAAAATCTTAAGATATCAAAACTTGCCTTGCCTTCCACTACCCATAATTTCACCAAATTAAATGCTACCAAAATTGATGTAAGATATATGTCGGACAAGACCGATGTTGAACCACCAGAGTACATGCACAGGAAATTAGCTAGTCTATTCATCTATACCAATATAAAAAGACCCAAAGGGGCAGATCCAATTAATCTCGGCCATCAAATCATGTCAATCCAACGACCTAGAATCCTTCAATGTCGAGCGCTCAACACGTTTAGCGTGCAGTTAATTTCATGCCAAATATAATGCTAATCATGTAATAACATGCATATAATATCCTACTTAATATCCGCATGCACTTAATATACTTCGAAATTAACGTGCATTGCACGTACATATTGACTAGTATGTACAAGGTCCTTCAACATGATCTCCCAAACCATGAGTGCTCCAATGCTCAGAATTATAATTTTAAAAGGAATCTATTGCATGACAAAGTCTATTCAAGAAGTTTGCTTCATAGGAAAAAAATCATCTGCCTTCCAATAACTGTCAGCTTTGAAGAGACTACACTACACCTATTCCGGGACTGCCCTTCTTGGCAGAGAGATGAGCTTGTTGTTGAAACTACGGAGTACATGTTGCATATCAAAAGTAGTAGTATTATTACCTAGCACTTCTTGGCACGGAGATGAGCTTGGCACAGAGATAGGAACCACAACAGAATTTTGTTGTGGCAAGTATTCTAGAGATTGATGACATCCAAGCAATCTGTCTATACAAGACTGTAGGGCAGCCTCGGATATTTGCAAAAATGGTTTATGCTTGAAAAGATGTTGCTTCAACAACAAGTGGATCAGTAACTCCGAAGAGCTGTTTTCTTGAGGCTCCCACTAGCGTATTTGCGGACCAAATGACACCTCCATATCCTATACAGTGCCAGTGTCAAATCTCATGTCATATCCGTGTTTAACTTAATGGTATCGGGTTCACGAAGCCACCATCCCTGGCCTATCAGAACAAGCACTTTCTTGTTATGGATGTATAGAAGATCAAGTTATTCTATTGTGAGTTTTATTGAGAGCACCCAATGAAGCCTGTTTTTTTCACGCATGTGTCTACTGATTGCAGCAGTGTCAAATAGACTACATGATGGTAATAATTTCTTATCGCTGGTTATTCGTGAACAATTAATCACACAGGATATCACAAGCCAGTGTATTTAGTCGAACATCCAACAATAATCCAGCCTCCTCCCAGAAACGTCTATCAGCTGTGGATCAAAGCATTCTCCAGATCCTCCTCCCTTGCATGTGCTAATGTTTCGGATGTGTTCTTGTTTTAGATTGACCTCATCTTGTACAATTCCTTAGATCACTCACCACCAAAACACGATAACCCTACTAATGGCACTTAGCGTCTAGATCGCATACCAGATGCATGTATAAAATGCACGTATCTTGAAGGCAATGAAAGGCGGATGCTTACCTTCGCCTTTATAAAAGACTTTTAACATATTGTCAGTGCATCCATGAGCTGTCACGCATCTACCTGTATCTCAGTACATATATTGTGTCCTCTTAACCTAGTATAGTAGCTGTAGTACATAGTTCTTCCTTTCACACGTACTACAGGCACATACATTTCTTCCACACATAGCACTCACGGTTCACATACACCTCTGCCATATATAACACTCACGAATCACACTGGTTGCTCGTCCATACGCGACACAATTATTCGACAATTTCTTCTAATAATATGAATATTCGTAAACCCGGAACTAACATTTTCAATAGAAGATTAAATCTTTCATCTCACACGCTAAACATTTTTTAAATTAGCACAACACATTTTTAAATTTGTGGGGTGCCCATTTTGTAAATACGGGTCGAACATTTATACACACATACTTAAATACTCATCTAATTTCGACAAACTATTTTTTCATTTTAAAAATTTTACTAACATTTAATTTCTTTGGATCCTCCTCCATTGCTAGACAAATCTTACAGGTGCTATTGTTGTTGATGTTACGTCATTTTAGACTGGAAATGAGTTGCCACGCTCCAAAGTGTAACTCGGCAATTTCGCATTTGTATTATGAAATTTTGAAGAATTTTTAAAATGTAAAATGGAATTTGGATGAGTACGTTCCATAAGATAAGATAATCTCTTACTTAAGTAAATGACATGAGAACTCTAGTAAGATTAAAATTCGTCAATGGCGCCGTACGTGATTTTATACTCCATATATTTCTTGGTGAGGAACTTAGGGAGATTTATTCAAGCCAACGCATTCTATGGACCATCATGCAAGAGACTACTCTCTGGAAAGCTGGGGCTTGGCTACAAATTCTACGTAATACTCCCTCCGTTCCCAAATACTTGTCTTTCTAGGCATTTCAAATGGACTCAACATACGGATGTATGTAGACATATTTTAAAATGTAGATTCACTCATTTTGCGCCGTATGTAGTCACTGAAGGAAATATGCCCTAGAGGCAATAATAAAGTTATTATTTATTTCCTCATATCATGATAAATGTTTATTATTCATGCTAGAATTGTATTAACCGGAAACATGATACATGTGTGAATACATAGACAAAACTATAGTCACTAGTATGCCTCTACTTGACTAGCTCATTGATCAAAGATGGTTATGTTTCCTGACCATAGACATGTGTTGTCATTTGATTAGTGGGATCACATCATTAGGAGAATGATGTGATTGACATGACCCATTCTGTTAGCCTAGCACTTGATCGTTTAGTATACTGCTATTGCTTTCTTCATGACATATACAAAGTTCCTGCAACTATGAGATTATGCAACTCCCGTTTACCGGAAGAACACTTTGTGTGCTACCAAACGTCACAACGTAACTGGGTGATTATAAAGGTGCTCTACAGGTGTTTCCGAAGGTACATGTTGGGTTGGCATAATTCGAGATTAGGATTTGTCACTCCGATTGTCGGAGAGGTATCTCTGGGCCCTCTCGGTAATACTCATCACCTAAGCCTTGCAAGCATGTAACTAATGAGTTAGTTATGAGATGACGTATTACAGAATGAGTAAAGAGACTTGCCGGTAACGAGATTGAACTAGGTATTGGATACCGACGATCAAATCTCGGGCAAGTAACATACCGATGACAAAGGGAACAAAGTATGTTGTTATGCGGTTTGACCGATAAAGATCTTCGTAGAATATGTAGGAACCAATATGTTCATCCAGGTCCCGCTATTGGTTATTTACCGAGAATGGTTTTAGGTCATGTCTACATAGTTCTCGAACCCGTAGGGTCCGCACGCTTAACGTTTCGATGACAGTTTTATTATGAGTTTATAAGTTTTGATGTACCGAAGTTTGTTCGGAGTCTCGGATGTGATCACGGACATGACGAGGAGTCTCGGAATGGTCGAGACATAAAGATTGATATATTGGAAGCCTATATTTGGACATCGGAATGGTTCCGGGTGAAATCGGCATTTTACCGGAGTACCGGGAGGTTACCGGACCCCCCCGGGAGGTTAATGGGCCTACATGGGCCAAGAGGGAGAAGAGGAAGGAGCAAGGAGGGGGCCGCGCGCCCCTCCACATCCTAGTCCGAATAGGACAAGGGAAGGGGGGCGGCGCCCCCCCTTTCCTTCCCCTCCTCCCCTCTTTCCTCCTTCTCTCCTACTCCAACATGGAAAAGGGGAGTCCTAGTCCCGGTGGGAGTAGGACTCCCCCCTTGGTGCGCCCCCTTAGGCCGGCGGCCTCCTCCTCCCTGGCTCCTTTATATACGGGGGCGGGGGGCACCCCATAGACACACAAGTTGATCTACGGATCGTTCCTTAGCCGTGTGCGGTGCCCCCTTCCACCATATTCCACCTCGGTCATATCGTCGTGAAGCTTAGGCCAAGCCCTGCGCCGGTAGAACATCAAGATCGTCACCACGCTGTCGTGCTGACGGAACTCTCCCTCGACACTCGGCTGGATCGGAGTTCGAGGGACATCATTGAGCTGAACGTGTGCTGAACTCGGAGGCTCCGTACGTTCGGTGCTTGGATCGGTCGGATCGTGAAGACGTACGACTACATCAACCGTGTTGTGCTAACGCTTCCGCTTACGGTCTACGAGGGTACGTGGACGAACACTCTCCCCTCTCATTGCTATATCATCACCATGATCTTGCGTGCGCGTAGGAAATTTTTTGAAATTACTACGTTCCCCAACAGTGGCATCAGAGCCTATGTTTTATGCGTTGATGTTATATGCACGAGTAGAACACAAGTGAGTTGTGGACGATATAAGTCATACTGCCTACTAGCATGTCATACTTTGATTCAGCCGTATTGTGAGATGAAGCGGCCCGGACCGACATTACGCATACGCTTACGCGAGACTGGTTTCACCGTTACGAGCACTCGTGCTTAAAG
Organism: Triticum aestivum; assembly: GCF_018294505.1. Taxonomy (NCBI): domain Eukaryota; kingdom Viridiplantae; phylum Streptophyta; class Magnoliopsida; order Poales; family Poaceae; genus Triticum; species Triticum aestivum. The sequence continues at coordinate 846,930,405 of NC_057801.1, read as the reverse complement.
GTGGCTGGCGGGTGTCTGTCTCTCTCACTTTAGTTGAACCGAGTGTGGCTACGCCCGCTCCTGGTGAAGGTTAAAACGGAGTCTATTTGACAAACTATCGTTGTGGTTTTGATGCGTAGGTAAGAACGGTTCTTGCTAAGCCCGTAGCAGCCACGTAAAATTTGCAACAACCAAGTAGAGGACGTCTAACTTGTTTTTGCAGGGCATGTTGTGATGTGATATGGTCAAGACGTGATGCTATATTTTATTGTATGAGATGATCATGTTTTGTAACCGAAGTTATCGGCAACTGGCAGGAGCCATATGGTTGTCGCTTTATTGTATGAAATGCAAACGCCCTGTAATTGCTTTACTTTATCACTAAGCGGTAGCGATAGTCGTAGAAGCAATAGATGGCGTAAACGACAACGATGCTACGATGGAGATCAAGGTGTCGCGCCGGTGACGATGGTGATCACGATGGTGCTTCGGAGATGGAGATCACAAGCACAAGATGATGATGGCCATATCATATCACTTATATTGATTACATGTGATGTTTATCCTTTATGCATCTTATCTTGCTTTGATTGACGGTAGCATTTTAAGATGATCTCTCACTAAAATTATCAAGTAGTGTTCTCCCTGAGTATGCACGGTTGACAAAGTTCGTCGTGCCGAGACACCACGTGATGATCGGGTGTGATAAGCTCTACGTCCATCTACAACGGGTGCAAGCCAGTTTTGCACACGCAGAATACTCAGGTTAAACTTGACGAGCCTAGCATATGCAGATATGGCCTCGAAACACGGAGACCGAAAGGTCGAGCGTGAATCATATAGTAGATATGATCAACATAATGATGTTCACCATTGAAAACTATTCCATCTCACGTGATGATCGGTTATGGTTTAGTTGATTTGGATCATGTAATCACTTAGATGACTAGAGAGATGTCTGTCTAAGTTGGAGTTCTTAAGTAATATGATTAATTGAACTTAAATTTATCATGAACTTAGTACCTGATAGTATCTTGCTTGTCTATGTTTGTTTGTAGATAGATGGCTCGTGCTGTTGTTCCGTTGAATTTTAATGCGTTCCTTGAGAAAGCAAAGTTGAAAGATGATGGTAGCAATTACACGGACTGGGTCCGTAACCTGAGGATTATCCTCATTGCTGCACAGAAGAGTTACGTCCTGGAAGCACCGCTGGGTGCCAGGCCTGCTGCTGATGCAACTAACGACGTTAAGAACGTCTGGCAGAGCAAAGCTGATGACTACTCTATAGTTCAGTGTGCCATGCTTTACGGCTTAGAACCAGGTCTTCAACGACGTTTTGAACGTCATGGAGCATATGAGATGTTCCAGGAGTTGAAGTTAATATTTCAAGCAAATGCCCGGATTGAGAGATATGAAGTCTCCAATAAGTTCTATAGCTGCAAGATGGAGGAGAATAGTTCTGTCAGTGAACATATACTCAGAATGTCTGGGTATAACAATCACTTGATTCAACTGGGAGTTAATCTTCCTGATGATAGTGTCATTGACAGAATTCTTCAATCATTGCCACCAAGCTACAAGAGTTCCGTGATGAACTATAATATGCAAGGCATGAACAAGACTATTCCCGAGCTCTTCGCGATGCTGAAAGCCGCGGAGGTAGAAATCAAGAAGGAGCATCAAGTGTTGATGGTCAACAAGACCACTAGTTTCAAGAAGAAGGGCAAAGGGAAGAAGAAGGGGAACTTCAAAAAGAACGGCAAGCAAGTTGCTGCTCAAGAGAAGAAACCCAAGTCTGGACCTAAGCCTGAAACTGAGTGCTTCTACTGCAAGCAGACTGGTCACTGGAAGCGGAACTGCCCCAAGTATTTGGCGGATAAGAAGGATGGCAAAGTGAACAAAGGTATATGTGATATACATGTTATTGATGTGTACCTAACTAGAGCTCGTAGTAGCACCTGGGTATTTGATACTGGTTCTGTTGCTAATATTTGCAACTCGAAACAGGGACTACGGAATAAGCGAGCACTGGCCAAGGACGAGGTGACGATGCGCGTGGGAAACGGTTCCAAAGTCGATGTGATCGCGGTCGGCACGCTACCTCTACATCTACCATCGGGATTAGTTTTAGACCTGAATAATTGTTATTTGGTGCCTGCGTTGAGCATGAACATTATATCTGGATCTTGTTTGATGCGAGACGGTTATTCATTTAAATCGGAGAATAATGGTTGTTCTATTTATATGAGTAATATCTTTTATGGTCATGCGCCCTTGAAGAGTGGTCCATTTTTATTGAATCTCGATAGTAGTGATACACATATTCATAATGTTGAAGCCAAAAGATGCAGAGTTGATAATGATAGTGCAACTTATTTGTGGCACTGCCGTTTGGGTCATATCGGTGTAAAACGCATGAAGAAACTCCATACTGATGGACTTCTGGAATCACTTGATTATGAATCACTTGGTACTTGCGAACCATGCCTTATGGGCAAGATGACTAAAACACCGTTATCCGGAACTATGGAGAGAGCAACAGATTTGTTGGAAATCATACATACAGATGTATGTGGTCCGATGAATGTTGAGGCTCGTGGCAGATATCGTTATTTTCTCACCTTCACAGATGATTTAAGCAGATATGGGTATATCTACTTAATGAAGCACAAGTCTGAAACATTTGAAAAGTTCAAAGAATTTCAGAGTGAAGTAGAAAATCATCGTAACAAGAAAATAAAGTTTCTACGATCTGATCGTGGAGGAGAATATTTGAGTTATGAGTTTGGTTTACATTTGAAACAATGCGGAATAGTTTCGCAACTCACGCCACCTGGAACACCACAACGAAATGGTGTGTCCGAACGTCGTAATCGTACTTTACTCGATATGGTGCGATCTATGATGTCTCTTACCGATTTACCGCTATCGTTTTGGGGTTATGCTTTAGAGACGGCCGCATTCACGTTAAATAGGGCACCATCAAAATCCGTTGAGACGACGCCTTATGAACTGTGGTTTGGCAAGAAACCAAAGTTGTCATTTCTTAAAGTTTGGGGCTGCGATGCATATGTGAAGAAACTTCAACCAGATAAGCTCGAACCCAAATCGGAGAAATGTGTCTTCATAGGATACCCAAAAGAGACTGTTGGGTACACCTTCTATCACATATCCGAAGGCAAGACATTCGTTGCTAAGAATGGATCCTTTCTAGAGAAGGAATTTCTCTCGAAAGAAGTGAGTGGGAGGAAAGTAGAACTTGATGAGATAACTGTATCTACTCCCTTATTGGAAGGTAGTTCATCACGAGAACCGGTTCCCGTGACAACTACACCAATTAGTGAGGAAGCTAATGATATTGATCATGAAACTTCAGTTCAAGTTTCTGCTGAACCTCGTAGGTCTACCAGAGTAAGATCCGCACCAGAGTGGTACGGTATTCCTATTCTGGAAGTCATGTTACTTGACCATGATGAACCTACGAACTATGAGGAAGCGATGATGAGCCCAGATTCCGCAAAATGGCTAGAGGCCATGAAATCTGAGATGGGATCCATGTATGAAAACAAAGTATGGACTTTGGTTGACTTGCCCGATGATCGGCGAGCCATTGAGAATAAATGGATCTTTAAGAAGAAGACTGACGCTGATGGTAATGTTACTGTCTATAAAGCTCGACTTGTTGCGAAAGGTTTTCGACAAGTTCAAGGGGTTGACTACGATGAGACTTTCTCACCCGTAGCGATGCTTAAGTCTGTCCGAATCATGTTGGCTATTGCTGCATTTCATGATTATGAAATTTGGCAAATGGATGTCAAGACTGCATTCTTGAATGGATTTCTAGAAGAAGAGTTGTATATGATGCAGCCGGAAGGTTTTGTTGATCCAAAAGGTGCTGACAAAGTGTGCAAGCTCCAGCGTTCCATTTATGGACTGGTGCAAGCATCTCGGAGTTGGAATAAACGCTTTGATAGTGTGATCAAAGCATATGGTTTTATACAAACTTTTGGAGAAGCCTGTATTTACAAGAAAGTGAGTGGGAGCTCTGTAGCATTTCTAGTTTTATATGTTGATGACATATTATTAATTGGAAATGATATAGAATTTCTGGATAGCATAAAGGGATACTTGAATAAAAGTTTTTCAATGAAAGACCTCGGTGAAGCTGCTTACATATTGGGCATCAAGATCTATAGAGATAGATCAAGACGCTTAATAGGACTTTCACAAAGCACATACCTTGACAAGATTTTGAAAAAGTTCAAAATGGATCAGGCAAAGAAAGGATTCTTGCCATAATCAATTGAGTCATTAAGTCAAACATGGGAATATTTCACCTTTTTTCCACGAAGGTGAGACTAAAATATGAAAACGTGAGAGTACCCCACCCCCACCCCCACCCAACATGAGGCCACCGCCTCGGCGTGCACAGACCATCCACCCAACCAGGGGCAATTGAGTCCTCGGTGCCACCCACACCGGTAGCCACATAGGTTCTTCTGGTGGATGCCCTCTAGCCGACAAAAAGAACAGGGTTGGAGGAGCGTGCCACAATGATAAAATCCTATTCGCCCTTGAATCGCCTGCAGAGAGTGATGCGAGAAAAAATCGCAGGATCGAACTATCAATTTCTTCTCTATGCTATGGTTGATCTTGCGCCATATCCTCATCTCGGTGAGATCTAGTCCAGCTGGTAGAAATGACTTTTGTAGCTTCTAACAAGGTAAATTTTGTTTCTTGGATGAACGTAGCGTGAGGATTTTTAGAGATTAATTTGAAGAGGTCATTAGCATACTTAGGAGGTTGGCCTTGGCCACGTAGTACATTCCAAGAGCAGACAAGAAAACTAGTTTGTGAGAGAAAAAATTTGTGTGCACCACGACAGGAGAGGATTGTTAATTCAATGATATGAGGTCACTAAACAACTGATTGCGTAAGGATGGGCGATCGAAAGGATACATATACCTAACTTAGCGAGACAGGGGCATTAAATATCTGACGTTCCATTGACATGGTTTACTGGCTGTTTCTTAGGCAATAACGTTCTTGTGTTGTCGGATGTGATGTTGGACCTAAAATTTGTATGGTCCAAAGGACGATATTTGTGTGAATAAGAACGAATTAACAGGTAAGACTATAATTCCCCTAAGAAAGGAAAGATTCTGATTCACAGAAAAACATGAAGGATTTTTCATAGATATTTGTATAATATCTATATCTGGCAGTGTGACCAGCGTATTTGCGCAGCTATATTTGATATATATTAGTCGTTGTTGCACTACTAGGGAAAAGCTTATACACAGTCGCTTACTAGTAGCGCGCTATATTGACCCGCGCTACAACTAGTTACTAATAGCGCGCTATATTGACCCGCGCTACTAGTAAATATTATTAGTAGCGCGTGACCCAATAAAACACGCTACTAGTAAATATTCTCAATCGTACCCCACAGACAAGCCATAGTAGTAGCGCGAATTGTACAACACGCGCTACTACTAATAAAATAGCAGTAGCGCTTGAGGTACAACCCTCGCTACTACTGTCGGTCGACGAAACCCGCCGGTTGACCGTAATTAGTAGTAGGGCGAATTTGCTGAGCCGCGATACCACTACCACGGGCACCCATCCCTCTACCTCGCACCGCTCATAGAAAATCCCACTCTCTCCCTCAAAAAAATCCCTCTCTCTCGCCCGTGACACCCCCTCTCTCTCCTGCGACCCCAAAACTTAGCTCTCTGCCCTCATTCTTCGCCCACCCTCTCCTCCTCACCTCATATTTTCTTCCTTTTTCTGCAGGTCGCCATGGCGCGGACGGCGACGACGGCTGGAGGGGCGCACCTCCGTAGGACGGGACGCTGCCATGGAGATGGAGCTCCTTCTCCCCACGACGCAGAGGCCCAGAGCCTCCCTCCTTCTCCGGTGACTTGTTCTCAGGCCCCACCGCCTACCTCTGCCCCCCTCTCTCTGTTTCAGATCTATCCACCAACCCATGATACATGGCAAGTTAGGGAGTTGTTGCAGTTTGAGGTTAATCACCTTGATCGGCTGCTGTTTAATTAGGGTTGATTAGATTAATTAGCTCAGTTTGATTCTAGAGTTTAGGAATGAATATATGGGTATGACATGCTCTCCAAATTTATAGGATTGAAGTATTGTGTTGCTGCATTCAAGTGATCTACAGTTTTAGGCCCTGTTTGATGGCAAAGTCTTGGATAACCCAAAGTATTTGAAAACTACAGTTTTGACATACAGAAGTTTTCTAGAGTATTGAGAATACTGCAAACATGTTTGGCTATTGCTTACATAAAACATAAATTAGCAAGTGTTCACAGTTGCAAACACGCATGTATGTACCAAGCTCCCTAGTCGTTGCATACTTGGACAACCGCATACATAAACTTGAAAGGCCATGCACATAGCTAGCTTACCAAAAGCGGGGGCAGTTGAACTACCAGGAGCAAAGCTACCGGCTGCGCGTGGGCTGGAACACTCCGCCATCATCAGCGTCAGCGTCGAGGGTCACCACGGGAACATCCACGGTGGTGCCGACGGTGCACCAACACTAACTCAGAATAGCAAACAAAGCTCAGTCCACTTATAAGCAATGATTGTGCATGATGCATCCATCCATTCTATCGGAGAGGCTGTGTTAATTACTTAATTTTTCTTCTTGTGCTAAGATTGATAGCATCAAGTATTATATGCTTTTGTTTATCAAGTAGAGCCTTGTGAGATAGATGTGCGTGCCACCGTCCTTGAATGGGGTGCCTGTTCGACTGCTTCCGCGCGGCCGGCGGTAAGCCGCGCCCGCGCCCAGCTCGTCTCCTCCTCCATCGCCCCGTCCGCCAACCCCAAGGTTTCTTCTTGTTCTTCTGTCCTGCCTCACGCGGAACCCGTGTGTGCCGTTCCCGGACACGGATCAGCTAGCTGTGGGGGTGCGGAACCCATGCTGAATTTTGTCTGACTAGTGACGCATGTGCATCAGTTTCAGCATTTTCAGTACACAAAGAGGGATTATGTCTTTATATGCAGTCGAAATACATGATTCAGTCCAATACTGGTTGTACAGTTAGCTTCCCTCGAAATTCATGATTCGTATTGGGTTAATAATCTGCAGCTAGTTGTATTTTTAATTCACTAGCCTTTTACTTATACATGAGAGAAGTGAGAAGCTAAGTCAATAGGAGCTAAACTCAACCCTTGGCTTGTTACGTGAGCTCAAACTAGTACCTACTACCTAGTGAGTGTTTCATGTACTGAACTTGGATTTCGGGTGTTTTTGTAACATCCATGTAAGGTGCATAGCAGACCTATTGTATGCTAGATCCTTTGTTTAACCAAATTAGTTAGGGATGATAGCCCATTCATGAGCAATATTGCGAGATGTGGTTGCCTTTTAGAGAAAATCTGGACAGCAAGATTATATCTGAAAAATGAGTTAGCTAGGCTCAGAATTTTGAGTTGGCCCCTTTACGTATGTTTTAGATAAAGTTTCAAGGTTTCTTTAGAGCATTTATTTGTGTCATTTGGATGTACGGTTTGAGAGCAGCTATCAGTTTAGTTTGCTGTCCCGAAATATATGTTCCTGGGTACAGTATTTTGATATGGGAGATTAGGCCTTGTTAGAGGTGGTATTAAAATAAAGTTACAACATGAAAATTTTAGAGGCTGTTCTGTAGATACTTAAACACATATCACTTGTCAGGTTTCGTTCGGTATATTAAATCCTATGAAATTATCAAAGTGGGCTGTACTATGTTGGACAGAATTTTATATTTGGACTTTGGTGAATGTAACCAGACATATACTCTCAGATTTTGTCATAGTTGATGGTATGAGGACTTATAATGTGATAAAGTATATACGTTGTTGCAACACCAAAATCAGTGAAATATATTTCCTTTTTTTGCTGCTGAAATCTTGACTCCATAAAGTAAGGATTTAGATAACATCCTATGTTCAGAGTTCAGTTCTTTTCTTATCTGAAACTAAGATATTTTACAATGGACATGATGGATGTTGCAGGTTCATTGATGACAGCCAAGGGTTCATGCTCGGAAACGACTACATCTTGCTCCATGTTGTCGGCTCAGCTAAAGTCCTTAATCATGAGGAGATGGGACACATCGATTGTTAGAGTACACTTGACAGGTGCATTTTGTGAAATTCTAGCCAAAAGATTGATAGCATGCTTGCCTGCTTGTTCTTTTCAGTTCAAATAAATGTTCCTTTTCTTATTGAATCCAAAGTAGCTAGCGGATATCAAGTGAAAGGTTGTTGATTGTCCCAAAGTTCTTTCCTCTACAAAAGAGTGTAATCTTAACCAATGATTGTTTCCAACATGCAAGGACGTGACCACATAAATTTATATATCTTAATCTCATATGCTATCAAGCTTTTCAAGTGCAGTTACCAAGCACCGCTTTTATTTAAGGAAGAAGTTGCTGATTTTTTTATTTAAATAGTTGATACCTAACTAGGTGAACGAGAAAATGTCTTTTCCCTATTCGTGCATGTTTGCTAGTACTATATTTGGTTGAACTGTTGCAATTTGCGTACTAACAAGTTTTCACTTTCCCGACGTGGGCGTAGAGGTGATCGACGCTGACTAGCACGGCCCGGTGGCGCTATGCTCTTCAACCACTCGGAGACGGACTTCGCCGTGAAGCCTGGTTGCCACGTCGCATAGATGATCGTCCAGGTGATTTCGATGCCGGAGGTCGCCGAGGTGGAGGAACTTGACGCCATCATCCGGGGGAGAGGGAGGATTCGAGTCCACCGACGTATGAACTCCGAGCATAGGTAGATACATCTAGAGAATTGGTCTGTTTAGGTTGGTGGTAGACCACTAGGGAAGGTACCCACCTTACGATGATGGTTGTGTGTGTCTGATGTTAAATGGAATCTTGAGATGGTTCTGTGGCATGTTAAATGAAATATTGAGATGGTTCAGTGACATTCATTTGTTTTGCATTGGACGTATTACTATTCATGAATACTACATCTATTTTTTATTTTTTTTAATTCCAAAATTGTTAGTAGTAGCGTGGGGAGGAAACTGAGCGCTACTAGTATATAGGATACTAGTAGCGTTGGTTGTTTACCCACGCTACTACTATTTCATTAGTAGTAGCGCGTGTACGTAATAGCAGTAGCTTGGGGGGCACACGCTACTACTAACAAAGTTAGTAGTAGCGAGGGTTTAACCCACACTACTACTGACTATTAGCTGTAGCGCGATACTAGTAGCGCGGGTACCCGCGCTACTAGTACCCATTTTACCCGCGCTGCTAGTAGCCTTTTTCCTAGTAGTGTTGCATTCATCTTGATATAGATAATATGAACACCATTTACATCTCGGGACAACAAAGTTAGATTCTGGCGCAAATTCAATTCCTTTTTATATGAAGTTGCTGGCAAGTACAATGATGTGTGATGGTGAAGGACGAAAAGGATCGTGGTATGTCTCCCATAATGCAAAAAAAAAATTATCTCTCATAGTATTCTTCAGCTTTCGCTATTCCAGTCCTTCTCATCCCTTGATTCTGTCCACAAAGATTTTTTGGAATTTTAGGGAAAATGTAAATATTTATTTCATATACTTGATTCCTTTTTTCATTTCACCGTATTTTTATAAATACCATATCATACCTGATCCATATGCTCGATGTCTTCTCATAATACTCCAATTCACTATCTTGCTTTCCAATGTAAATCAATGTAACTATCATTGAGTGTTGCCGAGATTTGTGAAATGTTCTCTCACTCACCCTTGTCATAACTTGTTATTCTCTGGTGGTGCACATGTCACTGTTTTCTCTAACAGTAGTTTGTCTAGAGAATGTTATCCTATTTAATTTTTCTTATTAGTCAATAATATGCAACAAAAATTATAGGAGAAACATTGTAGCCAGAATGTGTAGCTTGATAAAACACAATCAGATTTATGAAAAAAAATCAATATTTCAAACTTTATATATATGAGTGAATCATTTTATTTATCCACATCATAAAAGATTTATCTAGGATGTATTTTACAAAAGATAAAAAAACTCATATTCTCGATCGACATGATAAAACTGCATATATAATTATTATCACAAATTGACAAATTTCTTGGATCTTTTATGTTTATGATTGGTTGGCGATCTTTGCATCTGTCCCTCTGACAATTTTGTTGATTTTTGTGGCTGTTTCGCTCTGTAGTTTGCGAATGTTTTTTCTATAGCATTTTTTCCTTGGGTAATGTTGCCTTCCTATTACTGTTGGCCTTGCGGAGTTTCTATAAACCTCATGCAAAATTATGTACTCCCTCTGTTTCTTTTTACTCTGAATATTAGCTTGTCTCAAGTCAAACTCTTCAATGTTTGAATAACTTTTACATGAAAAAAATAAATACAAAATTGACATCATTAGATCCATTGTGGAATAAATTTCGCATATTATATTAATTTGGTATCGTAGATCTTGATATTTTCCCTATAAATATATTCAAGCTTTACAAATTTTTGGCCTCGGACAAATATAATAAATGGAGTAGAAACAACCGAGGGAGAACATATATGCCTATTAGAAAGTATTTCCCTTTTTTACCGGTAGGCTTTTCCTTGTCTATATGTGCCTCATAGATGCATACCCAAATGGCTAATTTCTCGATGCCTATGTATGCGACCCTTTTTGTGTGTGACCGTTGCTCACTGATTAAAGTCATGAATACCTTTTTTTCTCTTTTAATCTCAACCTTTATAATATTATTTTTTTGAAATTATCTCAACCTTTATATAAGAATCAAGAGATCGTGTATTTTTAAGGCACATCGATTTTGATTATATTTTATTTAGAATTAGTGACATATATTCCTCTTGATATTTAGATTTATGCATCAGTTCTTGCGTTTTTGTTTATAAACATTTAATGGTACGTAGTTTGTAATCATTGCATACTGACGTAATTTTCGAATCTTTTAAATCTCAGCCATTAAAAATTCTTATAAACGGTGTCAAAATTGTAGATTATGTGAATGCATGGGATGGCTCGTTTGTCCCTTATTTTAGTAATATGTACAGTAATTAATAAATAGATGTATCCAGAACAGATTGACCTTTGTATTTCATTCATATCGGTGCAATACAGATTACAACCCATTAATGCATGATAAGGAAAGGAAATGACCAAATAAAAATATTGACGAAATATTTAATTTCGTCCACATCCAGGGTAGATGCAGAGCATGTACCAAAGATTGACGCGACGACTTCATTTCAAACAAAACAAAAAATTAACGCGAAGACTTGAGTAGAAGATGCATATGTAAACTAGGCATACGAAACTAGTGTCCATATGCATGCACTGGACTCGGGCTCTGACTGGGTTTGGATCTCAGTACGGGAAGCCGGCGTTGGGTTGATGGAGCCCCTGCTGCACCGTCTCCATCCCGGCAGTGAACTCCGGACGCGGCAGCATCACATCAAGCCATTGATCTATCTCCTTGTCTAGCCCTGCGTCGAACCCCGGCGGCTTAGGCATCGTCATCTGCATCTGCTCCAGATCCATCCCGGCGGCCAACCCCGGCGGCGGAGGCATGTCCTGCACATCCATCCCGGCGGCGACCACGTGAGACGGAGGCAGCGGCGCCATCACCATCTGCTGCATATCCATCCGGGCCTCGAACCCCTGCTCCTGTGGTGGAGGCCCCAGAAACTGGAACTCCATCCCGTCGTTGGCGGTGCCGCTGCTGCTACCGAACTCGAAGGTGTTACCACCGAAGATCTGGGGCGGCGGCGGCGGCGGGGCCACCTCCGCCATGCGGCTCATGTGGGCGTGCATCGCCTCGAGAAGAACCTGGTTGGCGCCATCGGAGACGGCGTCCTTCATCTGCATCAGCGCGGCGAAGAAGGCCGCCATGTCCTCGTCTCCCATGTCGCGCGCCTTGGGGTCGAACCAAGCCGCTATCTGGTCCCCCGCAGAGCGCTCTTTCGCCATGGCCTTGTCCGTGCGCTTGGTCCGCTTCTTCAACTCGGCCAGCTCCGTGCGCAGCTCGTCGAACTCCTGCTGCAGCTTCTCGAGCTTCTTGTCTTCGCCGGCAGCACCCTCCCCGGCCAGCAAGTGGTCGTCGGCAGCGCCCTCCTCCCTCGCGCCAGCCCCCGCAGCCTCCCCCGCCAGGAAGCGTTCCACGACGGAGTCGACGGTGTTAGCGATCGTGTGTACTGCATGTATAGAGGAGTGGGGTTAGTGGTTAGTGCTGCCCTATTCCCACGGCTGGTTCTCGTTTGGTTCAGTTGAGCTGTGTAACTACATATACGTGTAATCTTGGTATCAATGAAATCAAACGTTGCACAAAACCTTTCTCTCCTACCCTCGCTCTGGTTCTGACATGGTATCAGCCTAAGATCCATAGCTTCCGCTGCCCTCCCAACCTTCTCCGCCTCCCGGCGCCTCACTAGTCAGAAACCGACCACGTCAGAGGGAGCGAGGAAGATTGACATCCTTCTCCCTGCCAAGGTTTGATTCGAACGAACCCAATCCGGAAAATATTCTGTAGAGCTTAGGCTCAGGTGCACCCTCTTATCTAGCCATCCATCTCTGCATCGCGATTCACGCAAGAACTTTTCTCTTTTTTGTTTCTTCCAAATAAAACAACATATAAACTTCATACTTTGCAGCACAACAAAACATTCTAACTAGAATGTGGGAAAAAACTTTGAGATTTTTTCGTGCATCATAAGTACTAAAAATAACATTTTTGAATAAAGAAAATCTCATTTTGTATATTTATGTTGGTCAAAAAAATCTGTAAGTTTTTTCTCTCATGGTAGTAAGAATGTTTTGCTATCTTGCAAAGTTAGATGTCCATATGTTGTTTTATTTGGAAGCAACAAAAAAGAGAAATTTGTACGCTGTAAGTTAGTTGTCTAGCACGGATCTCAAAGCTATATTGAAGGGTATGGATAGAGGGTGTCCATGAGCCTAAGCTCTAAAAAATCCGCGTCCAACCCAATCCCACTTGACATTCCCTTAGAGCATCTCGAGCAGTCCCCCCAAAAAGGCCCCTAGAGCCACTTTTTCACCGCCGGCGGATTAAGAAAGTCCCAGTCAAGTCACGCCCCGACGAGCTCGATTAGCCCCAGATTTGGCCAAAAATTGAGCCGGCGACCCCGAGGCAAACCCAAAGAGCTGGGGGCACCCCGGAGGGCTATTTTCAGCGCTTTGCAGCCGCTGGCTCACCTGCCAGCGTCTCTCTAATCTCTCCTCCTTTTCCCTCCCTGGCCCATTCACGTACTTGCTGTGGCCACGCCAAGCCAAGGTGACACGGAGCAAAGCAAGAGGAGAGGCATTCGCGGCCGCGCCATGGGGGTGCTGCTGAGCACGCAGAGCATGGCGGCGGAGGTGGAGGAGATGCGGGCGGCGCTGCGGCTCGGCGTTGGCGGCCCCGCGTGGAGGAGATGCGGCTCGGCTTTGGCGGCCAAGCGCGCCACGGCGACGCGCGTCATGTGCGTCACGGGCGGGATCTCTTTCCTCGGCTTCACCCTCGAGGACCGCCTGGCCGTCGAGACCCAAGGTCAGTTCCTTCCACCCCTGGTTTGCTTGCTTGATTGGTCCCTGGCTCGATCCAGGAGGCCCCCGAGAAGCCTGTCGTGCGCTCCCAAGGTAAATTACTTAATTAGCAATATACGTGTGTGTGGAGAATATGTAGCTACACTACGGAGCACCTGGGATAGATCGGATCTGCATCGATCATCAGACGCTGGGCGCTCGACCATGAAGCGATGTTTGCCCGATCGAAGGAAGGTTGCCTCTTTTTTAAGAACGAACGTTGACTCTGCGTGATCGAACCATTGCTGCGTCTCTTGCCTACCTGGGCAATGGCCCATGGGCTACCTGCGCGTCTGGGGAGGGCCCCCTGGATTTTCGAGGCCCGGGGCGGCCGGCCCCCCTGGGCCGGCCCTGCGTGCGAATGAGGTGATTCCCCCTAGATGCTTTAATTTGCTTTATTCTCTCTCTCTTTCTGTTTTCTCTTTCTAATGGTTAGCCGAAGTGGCTAGTGGTTTAAACCTCGGCTACAAGCGAACACTTCATAAACCGGGGGCCAGTCACTAGCTCCCACAGTTAAGGTTCTATGCTTAAGTGAAAGTTATAAAACCAATATAGTCTGATTGTCTATTTTCTATATGCACGAACCACCTTCGCGAACCGAGACATCGGCTAAGGGTTAATACTGTTACAGAAACACCCCTGATATCCTGTATTAGGGGGTGGAAGCCGACGGCTAGTCATTTTCTGTGTTAAAATGGTCACACGAGAGTAAAAAAAAAAATCAACACACATCAAAAGAAAAGGCCCAATTCATTTAACTTAAACAAAAGCTTGTCTTTTTACGACGTTCAAACTTCCGCATTCTGAAGTATAAACTAAAAGTACATAGTGTCCTTGATACGTCGGGGCTCGGTGATCCGAGCACCCTCCATCACATTGGCCATATACTGCTCCGGCGTCCTGACCTTCCCGACAGACGGTCCAGAGGCGGACATTGGGGGGCGAGGCGGACCATTCACGCGTATGTCGCGCGTACGCCCCGACCCGCCCCGGTGGGGCGAGACGAGCGAGCGCGCGTGTGTGGTCTTTCCCTTTCTCTTCTCAACGCACCACTTAGAGTGATAGAGAGAACCCACTATATGAAGAGGTCAAACTCTTCTTCAACTTCCGGGGTGCGACTAAATTTTAGCACCACCACTTGCCATTTTACACATGGGCTCATTTAAGATTTCGGATTTTGTTAATGGGCTAGAACAATGTTGAGGATATCGCTTATCGTTATCGTTTCGGTCAGCTAAGGATTAGGGATTAATCAGAAATCAGCCGATTAATCGAATTTATCTGTCGACTATTAATCAGATATTTTTTTTGCAAATATCAGGTTCCCAACACTAAAATACGCTACATTCAACACCAACACAATATTTGACAGAAGTGTTACCTTGATTTCTAGCCTTTGAATCCTCGTATAATGGCAAACAAAATAGGAAAATAGTACATATTTCATAACAAGGTCCACAAAACATAAATAAACATAGTTTTTGCAAACATCATGCTATGAATAGGTCTAATTTATCGGTAAATTCCCGATAAATCGCTTGTCAGAACGATAAATCGGTCCAAAAGATAAACGGAAAAGATAAGGCATAATCTTATCGGTCACCCCCCGATTAGCGATAAATAGGAAGATTAATCGATGAATCGAAAGATTTCTTGAACAGTGGGCTGGAACCATTATTTCTAATAACCCCCCAGCAGATCTTAAATACCTATTTAGAGTTTTATCTTTTCTCACCACTTGTTTAATATACCAGTGTTTCAGCGGAGACTGTTAGTTTTCATCGGCTTCTCCTAGATCTTTCATATCAAAATTTGCGTGAAACAGGTTTGTGTGCACAGTTTTCATGGGCCTTGAATTGCTAGTTTTGTATGAACATGTTTCACTCAGAGTCTTAAACAGTACTTGTCTGCCAGTAGGCTACCCCGTGGTTTGGAGCTTATACGCCATACTCACTGGTCTCTTTGTGAGCTTACTAGAGATCACCCAAATCTCACGGAATGCGACGTTTACAGTCAAAGCTTATATATGTGCGATCTTTCAAGACTGCTATGTAGGACAACATATTTGCTATAATAGCCAATAGAACCACATTAAGGAATGTTGCCAACCTGCCTTACAGCTTCGAGCCTTACGGCTCTAAGAGCTTTGCATCTTCACCTAGAGACAGTCACTTATTACTCTCTTCAGTTAACCAATAGCTTGTTATTCCACAAAGGTTGGGTTACTACTATGATGTAACATCTATGGGACTCATACCCATCTCCCTTGATGCAATATATATCACATTTCGTGATAGTCTCTTTGTAAAGGGATATGCCAGGTTTTTGTCTGTTTGAATATACGTAACAGTTAGTACTCCGAAGTTTCTCAACTTCCTGACAGACTTTAAATGTCTCTTCACTTGTCTTGATGACTTCACATTATCCTTAGAATTATTCTCTTTAGCGATAACCATTTGATTGTCACAATTCATAAGAAGAGCCGATACAGGTTTTTCAACCACAGGCAGGTCTTCTCCATTTATCTCGTGCCTCTTCTCCATTTATCTCGTGCCTTTTCTGTATCAACTAGCAACCACTGTTTATTTCATGATTGACAAAAGATATTTTTTGTGGGAAGACAAAGGAGAAAGATCGATCAGGTGTAAAGCAATGTAATGATGAAAGAATGATCCATTTCAGTGGACAATTCATGAGGAAGAAGGCAAGAAGAAGATTACTGAGACGTACTCATTATCTAGCCCCTGTTCTAGTGGTGCGTCTAGCATCACCAGTGGGCGTCTGGAGGTGTGTATCCGCGGATCTGTCTTTGATGGATTTGCTCGGATCTATTCGTCGTTCGTCTTCATTCGTGTGTCTTCATGTTGGACCATTTGATCTACAATCTTCCTCTGTGCGTTGGTTCTATGAGGCCTTAGCAAGACGACTTCCCGACTGTCTACTACAAAAAGGTTTTCCCGGCTCCAGCGAGGGAGGGGCGATGACAGCGGCACGCCTTCGTCTCGCTTCAGTGTACTTGTAGTCGTTGCTAGGTGGTCTACGGATCTGGATGTAATTTTTATTATTTCTAGTGTTTGTTGTACTACCATGATTAAAGATGAATAGATTGAAAGTTTTTTTTTAAAAAAGGCTTGTCCCCTCCGGCGATCATTTTCTTCCCTGTCTCTCGCGTGTTTTTCCACCTTCCCTGTGTTCGACTGGGCTGCGTAGTGTTCGTGGGCTGCACGGCTATTAGAGCATCTCTAGTATACCCTGTAAAAGGGCCGAACCCGTATAATTCCGGCGAGTATACAGGTTCATCCCGTTTTACTATGGCCCAAAAAAACTTCCTCGCCACCTCTATATATGCGGTTTCACCGCTCGGATACGGGTCAAACCCCATACGCCTCAGCCGCTGCTCCGGCGCGATTCCCCTCCTCCTATGCCCAATTTCTTGCCGCCGGCGAGCCTAAAAAATCCATGGATGGCTACGGGAGCTCTGGGGATGATACAGAGCGCCACCGCCGTCGCAGATCTGCTGCCACACGCAAGTGGGGCGCACGGAGGTGGCTCAACCACGGGATCCGGCCGCCGCTGGCGTTCGAATGCCGCGAGCTTGTCGAGTACGAGTGCGAGCTCTCTAGCAAAACGGAGTCCAGAAGATGCCCGAGGTCGGCACCACCCACCTAGGCGCGCCTGGCAAGCTAGGCGCGCACTGGTGTCTTGTGCCCACCAGGGTCACTTTCCTAGTAGTTTCTTATTTTCCTAATTTTTTAAATATTCCAAAACTGACAAAAAATATTTTTGCAGTTTTTTCGGAGTCTGTTTACTTACCGTATCATGTACCTCCTCTTTTTCATAATTCTGGAGTGTTCTGGAAGGTTTCTTTTATGTGTTCTTTCGGTGTCATAGTTTGGATAATATTGCTTTCAACATTAATGGACGTACCTAAGATATAATGTTTTATTCGTTGCCCATCAATAACCTTCGGGTTAGTGCCTTCTACATTATATATTTTGATAGCTCCAAATCGATAAACCTCCTCGATGACATAGGGTCCTTCCAATTTGGAGAGGAGTTTTCCTGCAAAGAATCCGAAACGAGAGTTGCACAAAAGAACATATTCTCCAACTTTGAACTCACGCTTTTGGATTCTTCTATCATGCCATCTTTTAACTTTTTCTTCGAATAACTTTGCATTTTCATAAGCTTGGGTTCTCCATTCATGAGCTAATATCAAATAACCTCTTTTCAGCAGCAAGTTTGAAATCATAATTGAGTTCTTTAATTGCCCAATATGCTTTATGTTGTAACTCAAGAGGCAAATGCCAAGCTTTTCCGTAAACCATTTTATAAGGAGACATACCCATCGGATTTTTATATGCTGATCTATAAGCCCAAAGTGCATCATCTAGTTTCTTAGACCAATTCTTCCAGGACCTATTGATAGTCTTTTGTAAAATTAATTTTATTTCTCCATTGCTAAGTTCAACTTGACCACTAGACTGAGGATGATAAGGTTATGCAATTCTATGGTTAACACCATGCTTACCAAGCATTTTACGGAAAGCACCATGAATAAAGTGTGAACCACCATCAGTCATTAAATATATAGGGACTCCAAACCTTGGGAACATAACTTCCTTAAGCATTTTAATAGAGGTGTTGTGATTGGAACTACTAGTTGGAATAGCTTCTACCCATTTAGTAACATAAGCGACAACAACCAAAATATGAGTATACCCATTAGAGGAAGGAAAAGGTCCCATGAAATCAAATCCTCAAACATCAAATGGTTCAACAGCAAGAAAATAATTAATAGACATTTTCTGGCGCTTACCGATATTACCTATTCTTTGGCATTCACCACAAGATAAGATGAACTTATGGGCATCCTTGAAGAGAGTAGGCCAATAAAAACCAGATTGCAATACCTTACGTGCGGTTCTGTCTCCCGCGTGATGTCGTCCATAAGCTTCAGAGTGACATTTCCGTAGGATTTGTTCCTGTTCATGCTCAGGTACACAACGTCTAATAATACTATCTACTCCTTCACCATAAAGATGTGAGTCATCCCAAAAGTAATGCCTTAAATCATAGAAGATTTTTTTTCTTTTGTTGGTATGTTAAGCTAGGTGGTATATATTTAGCATAATTAGCATACAAAGGTGTACTGTTAGAAACATTTATTGCAGCTAACTATTCATCAGGAAATCTATCATTAATAGGTTGTGAGTCATCAAGAATATTTTCAAGCCTAGACAAGTTATCAGCTACGGGGTTCTCTGCTCCATTTCTATCAGTGATATGCAAATCAAATTCTAGTAGCAATAGAACCCACCTAATGATTCTAGGTTTAGCATCTTTCTTTTCCATGAGATATTTTATAGCAACATGATCGGTGTGAACGGTCACTTTAGAATCAACAATGTAGGATCTAAATTTATCACAAGCAAACATCGGTGCTAAGAATTCTTTTTCAATAGTAGCATAATTTCGTTGAGCACTATCTAGAGTTTTACTAGCATAATGGATAACAATTAATTTCTTATCAACTCTTTGCCCTAGAACAGCACCAACAACATAATCACGAGCATCACACATAATCTCAAATGGCAAGTTCCAGTCAGGTGGATGAACAACATGTGCAGTAATTAAGGCTTTCTTGAGTGTTTCGAAGGCTTCCAGACAATCATCATCAAACACGAAAGGTATATCCTTTTTCAAAAGAGTTGTAAGAGACCTAGAATTTTTAGAAAAGTCTTTGATAAACCTCCTATAAAAACCAACATGACCAAGGAAACTACAAATACCTTTGATATCTTTACGACATGGTATTTTTTCAATTGCATCAACCTTGGCTTTGTCCACCTCAATGCCCCTTTCAGAAATTTATGTCCCAAAACAATGCCTTTGTTAACCATAAAGTGGAACTTCTCCCAATTCAAGACAAGATTTGTTTGTTCACATCTCTGCAAAACTCGATCAAGATTGCTTAAACAATGATTGTCGGTGTCAAAACCGGCGGATCTCGGGTAGGGGGTCCCGAACTGTGCGTCTAGGCGGATGGTAACAGGAGACGAGGGACACGATGTTTTTACCCAGGTTCGGGCCCTCTCGAGGGAGGTAAAACCCTACGTCCTGCTTGATTAATATTGATGATATGGGTAGTACAAGAGTAGATCTACCACGAGATCAAGGAGTCTAAACCCTAGAAGCTAGCCTATGGTATGATTGTTGTAATGTAATATTGTAATGTGTCCTTATCGACTAGCCTGGCCTCGGTTTATATAATGCACCGGAGGCCTAGGATAACAAGAGTCCTAGCCGAATACGCCGGTGGGGGAGGAGTCCTTGTCTTGATCGCCAAGTCTTGTAGAATCTTCCTTGTATGCGGCACCTGTCCGGACTGGCCCATGAGTATACGGCCGTGGGGGTCCTCGGCCCAATCCAATAGATCGGGAGATGACGTGGTGAATACCCCCTAGTCCAGGACACCGTCAGTAGCCCCCTGAACCGGTCTTCAAGTTAGGGACGCTCCTCGATTCTTCCGAACTGTTCTTCATCTTTGGTCGTCGGTCTTGAAAACTGGTTCAACGAATCTTCTTTATCTTCGATCTTGAGGATCGCCGAAATGCATTCGACGGGTTTACACGTCGGGTATCCGAGGAGCCCCTTTAAGTTTCTGGCCTTTATCAATGCCTCGTTATTTTTATGCCACATGTCGGGTTTGAAGTTGTTCCCGGGCGGCAGCGTCCTCTTGCGTCCGAGCTCCAACGCCGGACTGCATTCGAGGTATCTTTTACAGTAGAGCGCCAATGCCGGACTGCTTCCCAGCTCTAACGCCGGACTATGTATCCGAGCTCCAACGCCGGACTATGTATCCGAGCTCCAACGCCGGACTATGTATCCGAGCTCCAACGCCGGACTATGTATCCGAGCTCCAACGCCGGGCCATATATCCGAGCTCCAATGCCGGGCCATGTATCCGAGCTCCAACGCCGGACTATGTATCCGAGGTGTCGTAAATCACCTTGGTTCAAAGAAGTTTGAAGGAGTTTAGCCGAGCTTAATGCCGGAAATGCCCTCTATGGAGCCAGCCACTAGCGCCCGAGCTTTATGCTGGACGGCTTCTGAGGTGGTGCACCACCCCGAATATGGGCCGATTTTTGTCAATATTTTTTGTTGGTGCAATTTATTCTCTGCCGAGATACATAGCCAGTAGCCCTCAAGGTGAGTATCGGCCTAAAACCCGAGATGCCCATGAAGGATGACATAAGACCGCTGATCCCCATAGCTGCTGAGACTCAGGTTGATTTGCAAAATCGGTCTGAGGATCAAGTCCTAGCTCGGCAGAATACTTCGGGACACAAAAAGCGGCGTGCTCAGTCCTCGAGACTCAGGTTGGGTGCGGCCGACCAACCTGAGGATCAAAATCTCCTCGGAAACTATATTGCACATAAAATTTTCTGCATTGGGCAAGCAATGCAGTAGCCCCCGAGACACTGGTCAGGTGGCAACACCAGATCAGGGGATCAATATGCCCCTTTGATATGTTTTAAATAATAAGCCCGAAGCCCAGTAGCCCCCGAGCCTTAATGCGGGCACGGGTGGCCGAATTAAGGATCAATATCCATAGTAAAATCACAAATTATGTGTAATGACTCTATGTATCCAAATACTTTATGTCATTGATGCTCGGATCCGCATTGTACAAAACTTTGTTGACCGGCCATCGGCTTCCACCTCCTCGGCCAATAGCTGAGGAGTGTTTGTCTTACTTTATAAAGCCTTTATGAGGACGACAAACAAGGCAATCTGGCCATACGGTTTTATAAACAAAGGTACGCGGAGAGATATATTATATTACTGTTTAACAGAAAAATGTCTTCCAAAGAAAATAGTCCCGCTATCGGTTCCTTTCTTTGGGTTGTCATGCTAAGCATGATCATAAAACCTCAGCTCAAATGTAAGAGCAAAATATCGAGGATTTAGTTGGGGAGGCTAGTTAATAGCCCCCGGTAGTGTTCGGCGACAGTCGAGGTTGAGCCGTAAACACTTCGGCCAATGCTATGAACGACCTGTTATTTAACATAGTTATCGGATCGCTGACCAGTTTACGCTTATTGTGACAGTCAGTTTTCGGCTTTCTCCACTGAGGTGCTTAACCATGTGAGCTGGAAGCACAATCGCAGTGGTTCTCCCTTTGCACGCCTAGCTGAACAAAACGGAACATAGGAAGCAAGTGCGGGAGCCGGGCAACCCAACTATTGACCGAAGACACAATTCGAAACCGATTCATATATAGCAATATCCGAGAATATTTTTGCCGAAATCCCTAAAAGGTGTTCGGCGTTGCACTGCGAGACTAATGCTGGAAAAGCACAAATAGTTTAAAAGTGCCAAAAAGCTTGGAAAACCAAGAAACGTTAGTGAAAACATGACGTCCGAACAATATCAAGTGTTCGGTGCCAATCCGAAAATTGGACTTTAGAAAAAAAAGGTGCTTCTGTCGTGCTTTAACATGACACATCCTATCTCAAAACTTCAAGCGGGTCAGCCTACGGCTAGTGACCGCACACTTGTGTCGAAGGAGTGATAAATAATAATAAAAACTTTGCAACCACTAAGAAGAAAAACAGTTATCATAAAACGGCTCATATAAATTTAAGAGCCCCCAAGTGACTTGGGTAAAAGTTGATAATGTAAGGTGACATGTAGAATGTCTTCTAGCCGGATTGTAGATCGTTTGTCATAGCGGACCTTTTCGCTTCGACCTCAGGACCCAATAGTCCGGAGTGTGTCCGAATACCTTCGTGGTTATATAAGAACCGTGGTGTGCATGGAGACAAGGCGTAGGGGTCATTAGTGCTGTATCAGACAAGTGCCCAACTAGTTATGTTATATTACATGGGTAGTAAGAAACATCTTCCAGGGAGAATAGTTCCGTTAAGGGTTCCTTTCGCTGGGATGCATGCCCTAAAGTGCATGTCAAAGCTGCTATGAAAGCAGAAAATCATTTGGGGGCAGATGGGTAAATAATTAAAAATCATCTTTTAGTTCACCGACCGAATATTCCCTTAAGAACGCTAGCTTTCGGCTTCACCCAGTCTGAGGTACACATCCGGCTGACCCGGCAGTAACAATCGCAGAGGTGCTCCCTTTACCACCTAGCCGAACAATCGGGAACGTAGGGGTAAGCACAGGAGCCAGGCAACCCAGCTTGGCCAAAACTTAAGTCATATCAATGCATATAATGGTGAATAAAAGGTACATGCGGAAGTGTGACGCATGTGTTGGGCATAAAGCCCGTATTAATAAGCTTCTGTTAAAGAAGCCCCCAGGTATAATGGGCGCGGGTAGCACGTCAAGTATGTGCGAACAGAGTTCGGACAAGAAAGATTTTTACAAGCAAATTTTTTTCCAAAAAAGTATAATGCTTGGTCGAACCGAACACAAGTTAAAAATTTAAAACTTTGAGCATGAAGACAACTTAGCTGGTTAATGTGTTCGGTATTGACGACGTGGTCCGAGCTTGATGCGGGACAAGGTTCCGTCCCACAAGCCGGTCCCGAGGTGGCGGAGCAAAGAGCTCGGCATTCCGAAGTGGTGACATAGCTCGGTAAATGCAGAACGGCAGAGTGATGCCGAAGTCCCCGACATGGGGTAATGAAGTGTTGACGAAGCCCCCCGTCCAGCCGAGGTGACGCCAAAGGATATAGTCCGGCTGGATCATTTTCCTGTGCACAAAAAATAGTGCAAACCGGAAATAATAGTGATAATAGTAATTAAAAAAAGTCGTTGCATAATGAATAATTTATGCAAAGTGAGTAATAAAAGAAATATGTCCTGGCGCCGAGGTCGATGTCGATGCAGGGCGTGATGCGGTAAAGGCGTGGCAAAGCCTGAATTCACAGGTCGGTCCGTGCTTCGGATGCGGCATTCGCCGGACTATGTACGGAGACTGATGGAACCATGATGCGACCGTCGTTAATGCGGCCACCATTTGATAGACCTGTGAACATATGATGGATAAACCAGAGTAATAATTCCTTGGGAAAAATGAACCCAAACATACAAAAAATATTAGGATTAATAGCACCTGGTTTATTTATTGTAGCAATCCGAAGGAGGATGCTGCTGGCAAAGGTTGGCTTGCCGAGGCAAAGCCCTTGGTCCAGCTAATCGTGAGGAAGCTGGTCGGCTGGTGACACCGAAGTGTCCGGAGTAGGTTGATGAAGAGATGATGAATCCTCCGGTCTAGCCGAGATGTCGAAGTAGTTCGGCGTCATGGACACCGGCTTGAAGGAGCAACAGTGCGGCCTTGCCGATGCAGGTCACGACGTGGTCGATGCCAGCTTGATAAAGTGACCGTGCGGCGATGCCAATATTCCCGCTCCGCATAATCCGTGGGGCGGCGATGTTGATGATGATTTGTTCTTCGCGATGCCGGACTCTTGTTCGGCTTGCCGAGATGATGATCCGAAGAAGTCGAGCTCAGCTCAACAAAGTGACGACGTGTCTAGCGTAGGTTGGCAGCTGTGGAACAATATTGCCGGACTGGTTTGACACTAGCCATGATGTTGAAGATCATGTTCAAAAGATCTTAAGGTTAGTGGGATGTGTTTGGGAACAATACACAATATCCCATACAAAACTTCCTTCAAAAAGGATGTCCGAAATCCCGTTCATAAAAAAGATGAATTCGGGTCGGATTCGTTCTCGCGCAGAAAACAGATCCGAAAAGTGATGCACTAATCGGAAGGTTCCCGGAGTTCTGACGGTCAGATCGAGCTGAAATTTGGAGGGGTGGTAGACATAGGAATTCCGCAGCCGATCAACGGTTGGATCTTCCAAAGGACGTCCGAGCTAGAAGCTGGACACCACGCCCTAAACTCGTCCAGATTCCCGTCCAGATTTGACAGGGCTCCGATATATCGTGGATTGCGAGAGATTCCTCCATCGGAACTCGACGAAATTTTCCAGGGTTGTTGTAGACTC
This sequence comes from Triticum aestivum, assembly GCF_018294505.1. Classification (NCBI taxonomy): domain Eukaryota; kingdom Viridiplantae; phylum Streptophyta; class Magnoliopsida; order Poales; family Poaceae; genus Triticum; species Triticum aestivum. The sequence goes on along the minus strand of NC_057801.1, from coordinate 846,905,853 downwards.
AATTCCGCACAATTCCACCAAAGCGATCATCAAAGCGATACTCGAGGAGGTGGTGGCAGCAGATACAAGTTTGCTGTCCAGAAAAACAGCACGGTCGCCTGAGGGCAATGTTGACGTTGAGCCCCCGAGCTCCATGGACGATTCCTCCGTGATCTTGATAGGGATCGGAGTTGATGTTTGATGAAGGCCCTCGTCCGAACATGGTGATCCGAACACGGGGCGCAATTCTTGGTCGAACCAAGGTGACCAGTCGAGCTGATGACGAAGGTGCCGAAGTTGCAGTTGATCTGCAGGCGAGCCATCGATCCTTTTGTCGATCACACAGCGGAACTCTCAATGAAAGCACCAATGTCGGTGTCAAAACCGGCGGATCTCGGGTAGGGGGTCCCGAACTGTGCGTCTAGGCGGATGGTAGCAGGAGACGAGGGACACGATGTTTTTACCCAGGTTCAGGCCCTCTCGAGGGAGGTAAAACCCTACGTCCTGCTTGATTAATATTGATGATATAGGTAGTACAAGAGTAGATCTACCACGAGATCAAGGAGGCTAAACCCTAGAAGCTAGCTTATGGTATGATTGTTGTAATGTAATGTTGTAATGTGTCCTTATCGACTAGCCTGGCCTCGGTTTATATAATGCACCGGAGGCCTAGGATAACAAGAGTCCTAGCCGAATACGCCGGTGGGGGAGGAGTCCTTGTCTTGATCGCCAAGTCTTGTAGAATCTTCCTTGTATGCGGCACCTGTCCGGACTGGCCCATGAGTATACGGCCGTGGGGGTCCTCGGCCCAATCCAATAGATCGGGAGATGACGTGGTGAATACCCCCTAGTCCAGGACCCCGTCAATGATCGAAAAACTTCCCATAAACTGAAAAGTCATCCATGAAAACCTCAACAATCTTTTCACAAAAGTCAGAGAATATAGCAGTCATACATCTTAGAAAGGTAGCGGGTGCATTACATAAACCAAAAGGCATACCTCTATAGGCATAAGTTCCAAATGGACAAGTAAAAGTGGTCTTTTCTTGATCAAGTTGAGAAACATGTATTTGTGAAAACTAGAATATCCATCCAGGAAGCAAAAATGTGTGTGCTTAGATAGTCTTTCTAGCAGTTGATCAATAAAAGGCAGAGGGTAAGGATCTTTTCTAGTTGCTTTGTTTAATTTTCTATAATCAATTACCATTCTATAGCATGTGACAATTCTTTGTGGAATAAGTTCATTCTTATCATTAGGAACAACAGTTATACCTCTCTTCTTAGGGACACAATGAAAAGGACTTACCCATCTACTATCAGCTATATGATAGATTATACCTGCTTCGAGAAGTTTCAATATTTCTGTTCTTATCACTTCTTTCATCTTCGGATTTAACCGACATTGGTGATCAACAACGAGTTTAGCATCAGGTTCCATATTAATCTTGTGCTGACATAGAGTGGGACTAATGCCCTTAAGATCATCAATAGTATATCCAATAGCAGCTCGATGCTTCCTTAGAACTTTCAATAATCTTTCTTCTTCTTGTTCTGAAAGGTTAGCACTAATAATAACATGATATATCTTTTTGTCATCAAGATAAGCATATTTTGAAGTGTTTGGCAATTGTTTTAATTCAAACACATGATCATGTTTAGGTGGAGGAGGACCTCCTAGAGTTCTAATAGGTAGATTGTGCTTAAGTAGAGGTTGTTGTTCGAACAAGATTCTATATATTTCATTTCTTTCACGCATATGCAAGTCATTTTCATGGTCTAGCAGATATTGTTCCAAAGGATCAGTAGGAGGTACAACAATAGAAGCAAGACCAATAATTTCATCCTTACTAGGCAAATCTTTTTATGAGGTTTTCAACTAAACTTGGAAAAATTAAATTCATAACAGCGACAGTTTGTTTCTCACAATCTATCCTAGCATTGATGATGTTCAAGAAAGGTGTACCAAAAATAATGGGACAAAATTCATCTTGTGGGGAACCAAGAACAAGAATATCAGTAGGGTATTTTATTTTCCCACACAAGACTTCAACATCTCTAAGAATTCCAATTGTTGATATACACCACTAGGAAAAAGGCTATAGATAATATGGACATTAATGGCGCACCACACATGTGGTGCGCCACTACTATATACTAATGGAGCACCATGTGTTAGTGCACCATTAGTGTCCAAATACTAATGGCGCACCACATCCACGGTGCGCCACTAGTAATAATTTTTTTTCAAAACTAGTAATGGCGCACCAGGGGATAGTGCGCCATTACTAGTTAAACTAGTAATGGCGCACCACATCCATGGTGCGCCACTAGTAATTTGTTTTCAAATTTTTTTATTTTTTTCAAAACTAGTAATGGCGCACCAGGGGATAGTGCGCCATTACTAGTTAAACTAGTAATGGCGCACCACATCCACGGTGCGCCACTAGTAATTTTTTTTCAATTTTTTTTTCAAAACTAGTAATGGCGCACTGTGTGTGTGGTGTGCCATTACTAGTTGAACTAGTAATGGCGCACCACTCCCACGGTGCGCCATTACTAACTTGGCCCAAAAATTCCACCGAATGCACCCCTCTTGGACCGCCTTTTCAATTTTAAAAAAAATTAAAAGAAAATGATGGAAATGTCAAAAAAATAAAAGAAAATAAGTTTCCCATGTGATATGTGGTCTAGTTGTTGGGAAAATTTACAAATATGAATTTCGACTTTATTTGCAAAATCTCTCTGGAATTTGTAAAATGGACATAACTTTTGCATACGAACTCGGAACCCCGTTAAACATTTTCAGAATCCCCAAAAACCTAACAGAATAGAAGATACAGGGTTTTTAAGATCTAGAGGCGGGGAATGAAAAAAAATCAAACTTACTAGTGGCGCACACTTGCTAGGTGCGCCACTAGTAACAGCAAAACAAATTGGTTTCAATTTTTTTTTGATTTTTTTTTCAAAAAATGATACGTAATATGACCGGGAAGTTTGAAATATTTTTCAAAATTTCATCATCCTCATGAACATGAATAAAGTCCTAGATATCAACAAGGTTTAATAGGATTGATATTATAGATATATCAACAAGTGCCTGTTAAGTGAGGTGGTGCTGGGGTTGGATAGAACTGCGAAGTTATGCATGCTCGGGCTGGAGTAGTGTGAGGATGGGTGACCTTTCAGGAAGTTTGACCACTTAGTGCAATTTGACTTGAGATTAAGCATATTGACCCGAGATTAAGCCATAGTGACCCGAGATTAAGAAAAAAATGAAAAAAAATTGAAAAAAATTGTTAGTAATGGCGCACTTCTATGTGGTGCGCCATTACTAAGTCAGATAGTAATGGCGCACCGTGTGATATACTAATGGCGCACTCCCTGGTGCGCCATCAGTATCTGGTATACTAATGGCGTGATGCTAGTGGCGCACCTGTAGTGCGCCATTAGTAGCCAAAACAGGTGCGCCACTAGCAGGCCTTTTCCTAGTAGTGACAGTATCTCTATTGACAAGTTTGATAGAAACATCCATGTCTTTTATTTCCACAGGTGATATTTCATTATTAATGTCTTCATATAAGTAAAAAGGAATAGCACTCACGCTAGCACCTATATCACATAAACCATGATAACGGTGATCTCCTATCTTATATGAGACAACAGGCATGCCAACATCTGGTCTATGTTTATCTTTTTCATCAGGTTTTGTAATTCTAGCAGCTTCGTCACAAAACTAAATAACATGCCCATCAATATTATTGACCAAGAAATCTTTAACCATAGCAACAATAGGTACAAATCTGATTTGTTCAGCTCGTTTGGGTGTTCTAATATAAGTTTTGTTGACCACAGTTGAAGCTTTAGCATGTTCCTTCATCCTAACAGGGAAAGGTGATTTTTCAATATAAGAAGTGGGAACAACTGGATCAACATTGTAAATGATAGTTTCTTCTTTAGCTTTTACGGTTCTCTAATTTCTTCTTTAATAGGTGGGTGATATTTGAACCACTTCTCCTTAGGGAGATCAACATGAGTAGCAAAAGATTCACAAAAGGAAGCTACTATCTCAGAGTCAAGTCCATATTTAGTGCTAAACTTTTGAAAAGCATCGGTATTCATAAAAGATTTAACACAATCAAAATTAGGTTCAATACCTGACTCTTTACCTTGTCGAGCTCACAATCTTCAGAGTTCCATTTAATTCTTTCCAAAAGATTCCACCAGAATTCAATAGTCTTCTTCATAAAAGAACGAGTACAAGAAGTGTCGAGCATGGATTGATCACTACAAGAAAGTCGAGAATTAAAATTCTGAATAATAATTTCTCTTTGGAGCTCATGATTGGGGTATGAATATAACATTGACTTAAGCCTCCCCCAAGCTAGAGCGATACTTTCTCCTTCACAGGCCAAAAATATATATATAATTCCGATCACGATGAACTAGATGCATAGGATATTTTTTTGATGGAATTCCAATTTCAACCGATTCCAGTTCCAATATCCAATATCATCGCATAGCCTATACCATGTCAATGCTTTTCCCTTCGAAGATAAAGGGAAAACATTCTTCTTAGCTTCATCTCCGGGCAAACCTGCAAGCTAAAACAATCCACAAATTTCATCCACATATATCAAATGCATATCAGGATGTTCAATTCTGTCTCCTACATAAGGATTAGCTAGGAGTTGTTCTACCATACCCGAAGGAATTTCATATTCAATATTTTTAGTAGGTGTAGTAGGTTGAGAGGCAACCAATTGTGGTCTCGGGCGAGGTGAAGATACCCCAAACAAACCCCTCAAAAGATTGTTTTCCATAGTAGCAAGTGACAATAAATTTCAGCATGTAGTAATAATGTTTCGTTACCAATTTCCACTTACCAAAAGCGCTTCACTCCCCGGCGACGGCGCCAGAAAATAACCTTGATGACCCACAAGTATATGTGGTCAATTGTAGACTTTTCGATAAGTAAGAGTGTCGAACCCAACGAGGAGCAAAAGGAAATCACAAGTGGTTTTCAGCAAGGTAATGTCTCCAAGTGCCAAAATTGTAAGTAGCAGAGTAGTTTGATAGCAAGATAGTTTGTAACGGGCAAGTAATGGTAGTAGCAACAAAAGTGCAGCAAGGTAGCCCAATCCTTTTGAGGCAATGGACAGGCAAAAACGGTCTCTTATGATAAGCAAAGTGTTCTTTAGGGTACACGGGAATTTCATCTAGTCACTTTCATCATGTTGGCTTAATTCGTGTTCGCAACTTTGATAATTTGGTATGTGGGTGGACCGGTGCTTAGGTGCTGTTCTTAATTGAACAGACCTCCTACTTATGATTAACCCCCTCACAAGCATCCGCAACTACGAGAAAAGTATTAAGAATAAATTCTAACCATAACATTACACATTTCGATCCAATCGGTTCTTACGGAATAGCACATAAACTAGGTTTTAAGATTTTGCCACTCTTGCAACCCATTACCTAATAACTACTCCAAGATGCCTTAGGACCAATTATGGTGAAGTGTCATGTAGTCAACGTTCACATGACACCACTAAGGGATTCACAACATACATATCATCAAAATATCGAACACATATCAAGTTCACATGATTACTTGCAACATGATTTCTCCCATGACCTCAAGAACAAAAGTAACTACTCACAAATGATAAACATTCTCAATATCAGAGGGGTATTAAATAGCATAATGGATCTGAACATATAATCTTCAACCAAATAAACCATATAGTAATCAACTACAAGATGTAATCAACACTACTAGTCACCCACAAGCACCAATCTATAGTTCCGGTACAAAGATTGAACACAGGAGATGAACTAGGGTTTGAGAGGAGTTAGTGCTGTTGAATATGTTGATGAAGATAGCCCTCCCCAAGATGGGAGAGTTGTTGGTGATGATGATGACGATGAGTTCCCTCTCCGGGAGGGAAGTTCTCGTGGCGGAATCGCTCCACCGGAGGGCAAAAGTGCTCCTACCCAGGTTCCGCCTCGAGACGGCAGCGCTACGTCCCAAAGGTGCTCCCCTTATTTTTGATAGGTCAAAATGACTTATATACCAGAAGAGGGGCACCAAACGTGGGCTTGGGTGAGCACAACACACCAGGGCACACCTGTGCTCCCTGGCGCGCTCCAGTGGGTTGTGCCCACCTAGTGGGCCCCCTCTGGTACTTATTGGCTCCAATAATTCTCATATATTCCATGAAAATTCATCCTAAAGTTTCAGCTCATTTGGAGTTGTGCAGAATAGGTAGCCTGACGTAGCTTTTTCAGGTCCAGATTTCCTCCTGCCAGAATTCCCCCCCATTTGTGTGTACCTTGCATATTATGAGAGTAAAGGCATTAGAATTACTCCAAAAAGCATTATGATGCAATAAAACAACATAAATAACAGTAGGTAAAAATGATGCAAAATGGACGTATCAGACCACCGAAACGTTGTCGTAGTACACCACCGTAGCACGATCCATAGGGCAAGAGAGCTCTTGAAGCAGCTGGCGAAGCCATGAACACTCGGTGATGACGTTGGCCATAGCATGATACGTACTCAGCCTCATCACTGGAGCGAGAGACCATAGGCTGCCGCTTGGACGACCACGAGATGATGGAGGGTCCAAGGAAGACAGAGTAGCCCGAAGTGGAGCGACGAGTGCCACGACAGCCCGCCAGTCTGCATTGGAGTAGGCGGTGAGGGCAGTGTTGGCAGAGGCGGAGAGCGTGACGCCAAGGTCCATAGAGCCACAGACATAATTGAGAATCCGCTTGATAGCGGCCCAGTGAACGTCCTAAGGAGCATGCATATGAAGACACACCTGCTGCTCGGCATACTAGATCTCCAGAGTGAGGTACTGGAGAGCACCAATGATAGACAGGTAGAAGGCAGCATCTGAAGCAGGAGAACCATCTGTGATAGAGAGCTTGTCCTATGTATCAACAGGCATAGCGGCGGGCTTGCAGTTAAGCATGCCAGAACGATCCAGGAGCTCATGAGCGTACTTCCGCTGATGAAGGAAGAAGCCATCCGAACGTCGCACCACCATAACACCGAGGAAGTAGTGCAAAGGACCCGAGTCCTTGATGGCGAACTCAGCACGAAGACGAGCAGTTAGCTGACTGAGAAGACCAGCCGTACACGCCGTCAGGATGACGTTGTCGACATAAAGTAGCAAGTATGCCGTGTCGGAGCCCTGGTGATAGAAGAAGAGCGATGCGTCCGAGCGGGTGTAACGAAACCCGAGCTGATGTAGAAACACCGTGATGCACTGGTACCAAGCGCGCAGAGCCTGCTTGAGTCCTTACAAGGAACGCGAAAGCAGGCACATGTGGTCGGGAAGTGTTGGATCAACAAACCCCGTAGGCTTCTAGCAGAAGACCTGCTCCTCAAGGTGATCGTGAAGGAAGGCATTGGAGACGTCCATCTGGTGCACCGGCCATGCACGGGAGACCGCAAGGTGAAGAACGTGTGAATCATGCCGGGCTTAACAAGCAGAGCAAAGGTGTCGGTGAAGTCGATGCCAGCACGTTGCGGAAAGCCACCAACAACCCAGCGCGCTTTATAGCGATCAAGGGTACCATCAGGACAGAGCTTGTGTTTGAAGACCCACTTCCTGGTAATCACGTTGGTGTGCCAGGGACGGGGAACAAGATTCCACGTCTGGTTGCGCAGAAAGGCATCAAACTCCTCTTGCATCACAACCATGCAGAGAGGGTCACAAAGAGCGGCTCAAACGGAGGACGGCAATGGCGATGGCGTAGAGGTGGATGTCGCGTGGTCGTAGTCGTCCGAAGTGTAGCACGAACTCGGGCGAAACACGCCCGTACAAGTGCGGGTGACCATACCGACCGCGGATGGCTCAGCCGAAGTCATTGGAGACATCAAGGCCACAAGCTGGACAAGCATCGGGGCGGCGGGTGCCGAAGCAGCGGGCACCAAGGCGGCTGGTGTGGGGGCCACGGGTAGAGGAGGCGCCGGAGGGTGACGCGCCTCAAAGCTAGGGGACGGTCCAAGAGTGGTGCGCGAGCGCCCAGGGAGAGGCGTTAAGGCTCCGCGTCACCAGTGGCGGGAGGAACTGCCGGGGGTACCTGCTGAAATGGAAACACATGCTCATCAAAATAAATATGCCGGGAGGTGAACACATGGTGGGAGATGGGATCGTAGCACCGATAACCCTTGGAATTAGAAGGGTAGCCAATTAATATGCATGCAACAGAACATGGTGCAAGTTTGTGAGCAGTAGTGTCGGCAGTGCTAGGATAGCAAAGGCACCCAAAAATACGCAAACCATCATACGACGGTGGCGTACCGAAGAGAAGGTGGTGAGGTGCATAGTTCCACCATGGGTGGCAGGGTCGAATGTTAAGAAGAAGTGATGCGGTAGCGAGTGAGTCCAGCCAGAAGCGAGGTGGAACGTTAGCATGGTACAGGAGCGTGTGAATGCAGTCATTCAGAGTGCAAAGGACGCGTTCGGCTTGACTGTTCTACTGTGAAGTGTACGGGCA